>NW_017672057.1:94539-193015 GCF_001879085.1 Nicotiana attenuata | reverse complement strand
TCTTGTATAAGTACCTTAAATTGTATGATCTTAAATTTGCTTAACTGCTCTGACTAGGGTGTCTTGATGAATCCAATCCTGAGTGAGTTATGTGCCATGTGTGTGTAAGGTTTTGTGATATTCTGTGCATTGCATTTGATGCCTAGAACTTGCCCCGTGTGTTTGCAAAGCGAAATAGTAGTTTTATTCAGTCTAGGAAGTGATATAGGCATTTATTTGTTGAGCCAGATATGTATATTTTACCCGCCTAATTATTATGTATCGTAGTTAACCCCTTTGAGCCTGTAATCCTATTTCTTTGGCAACCACATTACAAGCCTTACCCATTTGTTCGAATTAACCATCTATTTGAACCATTCTAACCTCTCATGAGCACTTGAATTGTTTATGAACTTTGTAAAGTGTGGGGTGGTTGGTTTGGCTTTTGAGTGGAACTAATGAAATAAGGAGAAAGGTGCACTGTTTTGAAAAAGGAAGAGCCACTTGAATTGAAAACAAAATAGTTGGATTGTTGTGAAAAAAAAAAATCTTGATAAGTGGTGGCTCTTGACGTAAGTGTGCTTAAAGAAGTGTGGGGTAATATAAATTGATGTGAAGGTGGAGTTTTGGTTTGACATAAGTATGGGGTTTAAATGTTAAAATGTATGTATTAAAGTGCTTAGGGAGGTGTAGTCACTCTTATATCTAAATGTATCCTACCCGTCCCGTAGCCTACATTACAACCAAATAAAGTCCTAATTGATCCAAGATTGAATGAGCTCGATTAGTGAAGTAGTACACTACGGGCAAGCTTATGGTGCATCTTTTGTGGCATATGAATGTTATTTCTGAGAGTGAGTGAATTCTTTCTATCTTGAGTTCCTAAGTGTTCTTAAATTTTATTGTGTGGAACTACTCTCTTTTGTTGTGTGAGGGCACTTGATTCATGAAGGAAAGGTAATGTCAGTCACCTCTATATTAGAGTAAGTGGGTGAGTTGTGAATAACGTATGGTACTTGTGAGTCAAATCTTGAGGTGAAGATGTTACGCTTTTGTGCTTAGTCTATTTTAAATACATTTGATGTGATGAGTTAGGAGAATTGTTTAAAAAGGTCGTGTCTATAAAAAAAGTGTAGTTTGATTGCTCGAGGACGAGCAATGGTTTAAGTGTGGGGTGTTGATGATAGGCTATAATTGCATATTTTAGTCGCTTATTACACTCGAATTTACTGTACTTTAATTGAGTTTGCGCTTTAATCGCTAGTGTTTTGCACTAATTATGTGTTTTATGCCTTGTAGGTGTGATTCCGAGATATATAGATGATATGGAATAAATTTAAGTGATTTGAAGCTTTGAAGACTGAGTAAAAGCTCAAGGAATTAAGCCGGGATCGTGTTCGGGGGTCAAATTTGATAATTAAGTACGAACGAAGACTTGAGGAGGCATATTGCACACTGTCTAGTAAAATAGAAATAACTTTTTGCTCAGAACTCCATTTGGGCTCCACAATATATGGTTGGAAAGCTAACTCAAAGGGCTACAACTTTTATGTTTTACGTTTTTCTAAATTCCAAACAGAACAGGGTGAAAAACCGCGGTTCCACCGCGACCGCGACAGAACCGCGGTAAAAGATGGTCGCGACAACTGAAGAATCAGAGGGCATGTTTGGCCGCGGTTCCACCGCGACCGCGGCAAAACCGCGGCAGGAGGCGGAGATTTCAGGGACTTATGTGCAAAATACGGGATTTTAAGCCCTAAACCCTATATTAAACCAAGGAAGCCGGCCAAGAAAGGGAAGGGGGACATATTTTGGACATAGATTCGACCTAAGGAGGCAAGAACATATTGGGAGCAAGACGGAGAATTCTTCTACGAGTTTTTTCCTTCCTCTTCCTATTTTTCATTGTTGGTTATGACTTTTAGTATTGTAGTTTTACATACTATTATGAATAGCTAATTTGTTATCTAGAGTTTTGATAGAACCTTTTGTAGGATAAATTCTTGTTATGTTTTTATATAATTGAGCCATAGCTTTTCTCTATTTGTTCAACTACGTTTATATTCTGGTTGATTGAAGAGATCTCAATTAGCTGTCCCTATTTAGTATGCATAACTCGGGAGAGAGTGCATATTTAGGTAATTGTTGAACAACACCACTCCCAGAGTATATGAGGGATCAATAACTGAGGGTTTAAAGGTGGGATTAGGGATAACGAAGCCTTGGGTGCAATCTGAAGTGAGCTGTATTAAAAGCCAGCTAGCGTAGCTCGGGAGAGTGCTCTAGTAAATTATCGTAATTACTCGGGAGAGATTTACGGTAATAAGAGTGCTCATGATCGGTAGAGAATACTTAGGCGAAATTATAGAAGACATAGCGGGAAGGATTCCGACAATTGGGCAAATCATAACTCTAGACCTCCTTAATCTTTTCTCTAACCCTCAGTATCGTTAGTTGTTAATTTACTATTTTAATTTGTTAGTTAATTAGTTAAACAGAAGAATCTTAATATCTATAAGTTAGGAATTGTTCAAGCTTGTCTTCTTGGTGATAGTGAACAGCTGTAGCTAAACCTTAGTTCTCTATGGGATTCGACTCCGGACTTGTAAACCGGATTATATTTGCAACGACCGCATTGTCCTTTTTATAAGGTATAGTTGGGCGTGATCATTCCATAATATCAATATCTGGATCTGCATGAACAACTCACGTGCTACACGGACAACTCACGTGCTATAGTATCAATATATCACAATCAGGCCTTCGGCCTCATTCAGTCATAAATCTCTCCAGTCTCTCAGGCTCTCAGTAATCATGAAAATCGGCTCAACAATGATGATATGATGTATCAATAAATAGTAACAGAGACTGAGATATGATATGAAATGAATGAACATGACTGAGTGTGAAGTTACAATTTTAAAAAATTAATTTAATAGCAATAAGACCTTTGTGGGTCTCAATAATACTAGCATATAGTCTCAGCATGATTTTTAACATGATTCTCAACTCAATTTCTTCAACACATAAAAGTACATGGATAATGCCAAAATTATTTGACTACAAAATTCCACGGAACCTATTACATCATAATTTCCACGGTGCACGCCCACACACCCGTCACCTAGCATGTGCATCACCTCCAAACAAATCATATAACACGTATTTTCGGGCTTTATACCCTTAACTCCAAGTTTAGAAATGTTCTTACCTCAAACCGCGAAATTCTTTATCCCGCTATGCTTTTGCCCGGCGAATCGGCCTCTGAACGCCTCGAATCTAGCCATAATTAATCCGATTCAATCAATACAATTTATAGGAATCAATTCCATACGAAAATACTAATTTTCCAACAAAATCCGAAATTTAACTCAAAAATTGCCCGTGGGGCCCACGTCTCGAAATCCGACGAAACTTGCAAAATCTGACAACCCATTCAATTATGAGTCCAACCATACCGATTTTATCAAATTTCAATAACAACTCGACCTCCAAATCTAAAATTTTCGTTCTTGAAAACTTTTGTAAAAATCTTGATTTCTTCCATTTAAATCCGAAATAAATGATGAATATAACCATGGATTTATGAAATATAATCACTTTTGGTTATATGACACTTACCCAAGTCGAAGTCCGGAAGAAATCCTCAAAATCGCCCAAGAACAGTGCTCCAAAAATCCAAAACGAAATGAAGAAAATGACCATTTTCGGTCCTTAAATTTCTGCCCAATAAAACACTAATTTCGTCACTAAAGTCCATTTCCCATCACTAAAAGTTCATTTTTCGTCACTTAAAGTCCACACTAGAACTTGCTTGCACCACCATATATTTTTTTCACTAAAATGGCCCGAACTCCATCATACGATCTCGGAATTGATGATTCTTGTTACTATGAGTCACAAATAATAATACAAACCTTGTCGTTAAATTGAAACTCAATTCAGAGCTCATTTGCTCAACACAATATCAATTTCGCTCGTTAAACAATTAACTCATGTTTCGCGGTAATAACCCACTCGCAACTTGATGAAATTAGACCAAAATTTCCAGATCATTCCTATAATTCATTATCAAAATCATGGAAGTCTCGAAATCGAATTTCGATCTCTAGAACTAAAAATGGACCTTTAGATCATTACATGCTTATGCTCAAAACACCAAATTCTTCCAAAAACTCTCCCAAAACTCATCCGAGACCCATGGGACTCCAACCAAGTATACTAACAAGTCTCATAATATGACACGAACTTAGTCAATGCCTCAAATTACATTGACCAACACCAAAACTCGAATCGCACCCCAATTCAAGCCTATTCAAAACTAACAAATTTCAAATTCTACATTCAATGTCGAAACCTATCAAATCAATTTCGATTGACCTCAAAATTTGCACACAAGTCATAAATGATACAATGGAGCTGTTCCAATTTCCAGAATCAGAATTCGATCCCAATGTCAATAAGTCAACTCCACGGTCAAACTTCCAAACTTAAATTTTCTATTTTTGTCATTTCAAGCCTAATTTAGCTACGTACCTCAAACTAAATATCCGAATACACTCATAAGTGTGAAATTACCATACGGAGCTATTGGAACCATCAGAATTCTATTCCGGGGTCGTTTACACATAATTCACCATCCGGTCAATTATTTTAACTTAATCTTCCAAAACAAGAATTGTTCTTTCAATTAAATCCCGAATCATCCGAAAACTAAACTTGACCACCCTCACAAGTCATAATACACATTTCAAAGCTGCTCGAGACCTTAAGCCACCGAACGGAACACAAATTCTCAAAATGACAAGTCGGGTCGTTACATTCTCCCCCACTTAAACATATGTTTGTCCTCGAACGTGCCAAGAGTTGTTCCTAAACCTTCAAATCACTATTTCACCTTATCACACACATAACCGGGGGTGATCCCACGTCACCCTATTCCATATAGGCCTGATGACACCATATAACTAAAAATTACTAATTTAACTTTAGCCCATAAACCTTGGAATCCAATTTCCAACATCCAAAAATTTATTTTTCAAGACCTGAATTTCACATCTACACACTGTATAAACTTGAGCAAGCTGTTTTAAGCTTTAACCATGAGCCCAGATATAATCACATAACATACTACACAACTCTCATACTCGCAGCACCATTCCCGATCACAGTAACTACTCAAAACCAACTAAGTACTAGTATTAAACCTCACATTCCATAGAACCTCGTTCCAAAACCTTTGTACACTCCGATAATGAAAGAAACATACAGGAACTCACAACTGCTCACCAGATCAACTGGTCATGGAGCTTTCCCTTGTTCAACAAGTACCATAGCCAATTATTTAAGCTGAATTCTAAATTATTCTTCTAACACATTGTAATCAAACCTGATAGTATCTATTCTAGGTCCAATGAACTTATATTGTCAAACACAACTATTCCACATACACGCCGCACCAATATAACTCAAGCCATAACTGTGCAATCCGTGCACCCCAAAATGGAAAATGTCTCAAAGAAGAGAATCGTTTCGCAAGTTCATAAGCATCAGTACAACCGCAATGCTATGAGATCGTCATTCATAGTATAACCAAGACATATGAATCTAATAACTGTAACCAGATTTCTTATAGCTCACATTAACAACAACCGTACGGGCAACTCAGTTGCCAATAACATAATCCACCCGGCATGGTCACAGGCCTCCAGTCCAAGCATATCATATAGGATCAATCCAACAAGTACCATATATATGCCAAATGAAATAAGATTCTCATGCTCCTAGACTAGTGTAAATAACACGCTATACTGTAGGCGTGAGCAAATTGTGCTATCACAACTCAAATCGACAAGTTAACGCAGAATTAGCAACTACCAAGTTTGTTCTAGAAATTAGCCTCTTTGTAACCTCAATTATAGCCTAGATAGTTCTCAACGAAGGTACGAATATGAGAAACATTATAACTTTAAGCTTAACAATCAACTCTAGGCATATCATAGCCTAAGCATCTTCTTGAGCATGAATAATTACCCCGGTGCTCGCACATGGGTTCAAACCTCACATATATGCGCACTCACAACGCGTTGTTATCACAATCAATTAGCGCAACTAGTCCCTCCACTGAGTTTAAGTAAAATACTCATATCAAACATGCTGCAAATCCCGAAATAACATACTTTTGAGAACTCATGTTGATACCCAATTTTTCCCTATATATTTTAAATATGCAAAATACCCTCAAAATAGCATATACATGTATAAGCATGTCCAAGGTTTTATTTATTTTTTCCATAATTTTAAGGGTTTTAAATTGATTTATTTTTTTTCTTTCTTTTTATCCATAAAATCCCCAATACTTATTTCCAAAATTATTATTTTGAAATTCATCAATTGGATTTCTATACTTATGCCAAAATATGGCTAAGGTAATTTTTATATATTTTTATAATTACATTTAGTATTTTTAAAGTTAAATTGCACATAATTGCAATATTAGCCCTTTTAAGATTTAATTATGTTTCATACGCATAAAATTGGATCCTGTATTTTTAAATTGCTTATTATGTATTCTAAATCATTTTAGAACATTAAATTATTTTTTCAGAAGCTATTTACTATTTTTATGAATTAAAAAGGGGAAAACTGGCTATTAAATTATAGCCAAAAGGGGCTTTCAATTATAGCCTAATCAGGGCCCCAATTTCCAGCCCAATTCTATAATTAAAACCCAACCCACGCCTTTTAACCCGTGCCCAAACTCGGAAACCCAACTACCCTCTCTAATCTCGACCATTGATCTCCCAGATCAACGGTCCACCTTGTTCCTTGCCTTTTTTAACCCAACGACCCCCCCAAAACCCTACCCCATTTTTTTCATTTGAGCGGCCTTTGAATCCCTTCCCCTCCAATTCTCTCTAATACCTAAACCTAACCCTAGCCGCCGCCACCTAAAACCTAGCTAATCCCTTCGACTCTCACTCGATTCATGGGTTCCCAGGGTTGTTTGAGACATATACTTGTCCCCTACGTCTCCTGGTTGCTCGTTTTTGTGATTTCATGGAAGGATATCGAAGATATCTAGTCCAGACCTNGTTCAAAACTCTCCGAGAGTCTATCCATGGTTCTTTTATGCCATTTTCCGGCCATCTATGGCTGTTCGAGTAGGATCCATGACTTTTCCGGCTAAAACCGGTAACGTTCTAAAGCTTTCTCATCTTCTCAAGGTTTTCTGAAACCCTAGCTCTTGAGATTTTTCACTTTTCTTTAGATATGTCTTAGATCTAGGTGTATCCATGAGTTTTTTAACCGATTTTTCTTCATCTTTACTATTTTTCGAAACCCTAAAGTCACTGTTGCTCGATTCTTCTCAGATCTTTCTAGATATGAGATGATTCATGTATCATCAAGCTTTTCCTATAAAATCTCCTGTTTTTTAACTGACTATTTTGATTTTAGTCATTCTTTTCTAAAAAACTAGGGTTTCTCGGAGTTCTTTTACGCATGTTCTAACTGATATCGTTATGATTAAACCCTTTCCCTTGTTTGTTTTGATCGATTTTGTGCTCTTGCTGCTTTTAACTTGACTATGTTAAAATTCCTTTCTTTTAAGATTCGCTTTACTTTGTTTCTGTAATTTTTCTTACTTTGCCTCTCCGAGTGTTAGCATGCTTTACTCCGTGTCTGTATGTTAGCCTGCTTACTTGAGTCCTGAGATTACCCTGTGTCGATGCCCCATTTTTCTCACGAAATCGAATTTATGACATTTGGACGGACAACTCGTTTCCTTTTGGGAATTGGGTTTGAATTGAAGAGTCGCCACCTAATGATTAAGTGCATTAGGACACTAGGAAGAATTTTGATTTAGAAAACCAGAGATTGGGTAAGGGCTTGAAATTATCCCGAGGGGAAGGTGTTAGTCACCCCTCAAGATCCACTAGTGTGGTTCCCGGCCATGCTATAATCGTGACTTTAAGTGCAAACAACAAGCAAGAATTACAAATACGAGGAAGTTTTCACATAATGGTTGCGAGAAATTGAAATTAAAAGAAATTAAAGAAGCTGAAGTTTGGGAAGAAAGTAGTCTTTGAAATTCTGAAAATAAACAAGTAAAGGAAAGGGGTTTTCACATAACTACTACAAGTAATTGAAGTTAAAAAAAAGATTAAAGAAACTGAAATTTGGGAAAAGCAGTCTTCTAAAAATAAACAAGTAAAGGGAGAGGGGGGGGGGGTCCTAGGTTTATAAATAATATGGATCACCCCACACAACACCCGGTAACCGTTTATACACGTGGTGTTATCGCGTGGTCGTCATATCCATATCTACCCTTTCTCACCCCATTAAGGTATTAAAACGCGGAATAGTCTCGTTTTCTTATTGCATGCTACTACCCGCCCCAATCCTATCAGTCCCGGAGGTATTTGGGACTACTAATCCTAAAGGGAAGGGATGTGAGGTTTTATAGTTTCAAAGGACAAAATTCTAAGGCGACAATCAAAACACATATGTAACAAATATGGGGGAGAAGCACATAACATATAGAAAGGGCTCAAACAAACCTCCTTAAAAAAAACAAAGAGAAGCATATAGTTTAGCATATCTTTACACGTACTGATTAGGGTCTGTTTCAACTTAAAAGTTGTGGCAGACTGATCTATTACATATTTCAGATAAGAAGCCCGAATCAGGCCTGCCTGCTGGTTGTAGTTAATAAGAATCTGATTCAATTTTTAAGTTATCCTATGGCTTGCCTAAGTGTTAAACGAAACTTATAGGCATGATATCTATTAGTTCAGAAAAGAAGTATGCTGATTTAGGAAAAGAAACTGTCAATTACAGGAGTATAAATTCTACAGTCGTTGTTGTTACTACTGATTTTAGACTTATAAGCGAATGGGCGATTCAGATTTTAGTTGATAGCTCCTATAGGCATGCTTTCTAGGTGCTATTGATTTGAAAAACATTTTTTACAAGCGAAACAAGAGTGCAAAAGTCCTATGGGCATGACATCTAAATGCTGTTAGTTATTTAAACCTATAAACGGGTTTGCCTAGTGATAGATGCAGATGCAAAATTCAGGGAGTCCTATAGGCATATTATCTATATGATATACAGCGCTTCATAGATGATTTATAGACACGGTCTCTATATAATGCAGAAATGCTGGACCTATAGACATGTTTTCTATATGAAATGCAGAACCTATAGACATGGTTTCTATATGAAATACATAACCTATAGACATGGTTTCTATATGAAATGTGTAACCTATATGCAATACAGAAACGAAAGTTGAAAGCAGGATATAAGTGCAGAAGTATAATAATCACCTATGAACATGATATCTACCCCTTTTTGCATGCATGATTTACCCTCCCCTTTTTACTAAAAGCCCCAATAGTTATTACAAGTTATTACAGCCCAGAATAAATAAGAAAGGTAAAATTACATCAGAGAAACTACAATTACTGAAGCATGAAGTAAACCAACTCCAAAGACCAAAATCCAAAGCCTTTCTCATTTGGGTGTGTTAGAGTTCCCAAGAGCCTCATAGACTCCGGGCAGTGCTTACACCCAAATACAAGATTGAGTCATAGTGTAGTGTGGAAGAGCCAGCCCTCAAGTGTCCAAGTTCAGAGGGAGCTCAAGGTCCCAAGGCAAGGCTCACGGGAGGGGGGCAGAACTTAGAAACTAGGAATGAGTGTAAGTGCAGAGAAGGGATTCTGGGGGGAAAAGAAAAGATAGGCCGGTGGTCATACCTAGCAATTGGAAGTGCTGGCACACCCCAACCAGCCTGTTAGCCACATTGTTTAGGGAGTTAGGATCCCCTAAGGGATCAAGTCCAAACATGAGCAACAATTTGGATGTTGCCATGTTCTGAACTTCAACTCAAATACATAGAAGGGGACAGGGGTGCAGGGATTCAAGTAGAAACATACGCAAAGAAGTTGACATGCTAATTAACATTGAACATAGGCAGTAAAGCAGACAGGGGTGTAGGGATTCACAGTAGAAACATATGCAAAGGAATTGACATGCTAATTAACATTAAACATAGGCAGTAAAGCAGACATGGGTGTACAAACTGTAAAGTAAACACATTGGGATGAGGCTGAAAACAAAACTAGAACATACCAGTTTCAGGGAAACAAAAGAAGAGAAAGCGGTAGTCTTGTAAAGCCAAAGTGCAAGCAAGCAGTCAGAACACTATGATTTTAGAAGAGAACTATGAGACTGAGTAGTGTAAAAGTGTTGAATTGAGAGTGTGTAATTGAAAGTGTCTGAAAAGTTGAATTCAAAGTTGTGTTGGTGAGAAAGGAGTCGTGCCCTTTTTATAGTGTAGAAGGCAAGCAGAATAAGGTAGGAGAATAATTAAAAAAAATCAGCTGTCAATCAATTAAACAAGTTTCCCTTTAGTTAAGGGATTCTAATTTCAAAACGGGTAAAATAATTAAGGAAAGAGGTTGATTAAACACTTTTCCAAAGCAACACAAGAAGAGTAAATACAGAGAGATTTATTTAAGGAAAAAGTCTGATAGCACACGGTTTATGCAAAATAAGGAAAGGCAATCAATCAACAACCAGTAAAATCAGCAATTGAAGATTTCATGTGAATGAACCAGGTCAGGAAGATGGGAAAAATCTCGACTTAAGGAAAATCAGTACTAATCAATTAAACCTAAAAGTGGATTCTGAATCAATCAAAAGTTGAAAACCTTTTTGGAAGAAAGGATTCATCACACATATAAAAACATACAACCATGCTCAAGTACGAAGAACTGTCATACCAATCAATAGAAGAGTCTAGCATAGAAAAAGTTTAGAGTCATAAACAAAGAAGTTCAAGCTCAGTGTATAGACTCAGAGTGAGTCTGAGAGAGTCCAGGGTTCAAAAATAGAACCCTAGCCCAAACACAAGATCAAAACTCGCCGAAATCCCAAATCCTAGGGTTTTCAACTCGAATCAGATACAGAGACGAGGAGACAAATAATTGAAACAGGTTCAGAGGTCTCTTTTGGAGACTTATGAGAAAACAAACAGATACAATAGCAAATTTGAAACAGCAAAGTGAAGAAACTGATTCGAAGCATAGTGAGGGTAGAAGGAACATGTTTTAAGAAAACCTGTGACTTAAACAAGTTCAGAAGCGAAAAGAGGTAGTATAACACTTAAGAAAACAGTAGAAAAAACATGTTTAAAGAGAACTCAAACAAGGTCCAGTAAAAGGGCAAACAAAGAACTTAAGAACTCCGTAGGAGATACATACAGTAGGAGAACACAAAATACCAGAAAAATATATCAACAAGACATATAGGAAAGACACAGTAGGACGAACAGGTAAGCATGGTGTATAAACACAGTAGAAAGACAAGGCACAGAAGAACATATATAATAGAAAAATATAAGAAAGTAGTAGAAGCACATGAGTGACAAATATACACAAAGGAGAAGAAAAGTCGGAGAACAGTTTGAGTTTTTCCAGAAACCCTAAATCGAAGAGAAGTAATTTTTGAAAGAAAAAATTGGGGAAAACGTTTAAGAACTCAAGTAGAGCACAAATATAGAACAAATTTAAGAAAACAAATAAGAGAAAACCTCGAATAGCTAGGGTTTCAGAGGAACCCTAAAACGAGAAAGGCTTGGAAAAGGTCCGATCTGAGTCGGATAAGTCAGAAATAGGCTCATAATGCTTGGATACGCCGGAGCAAGGCCGGAGAGGCCATAGAACCCTGAATCAGAGAAGATCTGAACGGACACCATCGAGGTCAGACCTCGAAACTTCAAACACCAAGCGTTCAAGAGCAGAGGGAGGTGAGTATAGGCCATCCATGGCTTGAGAGGCCATGGATTCCGGTGAGATTGAGGTTGAACATGGTGGAAGACGATTAGGGTTTCAAGAACCTTCGAGAGAGTTTGAGAGAGGAAAGGAATTCAGGGGCGGCTGATAGAGTGAAATGAGTTAGGTTTGGGGGTTTGGGTGAAATAAAATGGTAAGGGGGGATCGTGGCCGTTGATCAATCTGATCAACGGCCTGGATTAAAAGGGGTTTGGGTCGGGTAACTAAAACGTGTTAAGGGTATGGAATTGGGCTGGTCCGATTGGGATTCAAAATTGGGTCAATTAGGGGGGGTAAATGTGGCTATAATCGAAACGTAATGGGGCTGCAATTGAAACGAAATGAGGCCAAATTTTAAATAGCCAGTTTTCCCCCTTTTATTTTATAAAAAATAGAAAAAATGACTTTGAAAGCAAATTGAAAGTACTGGATCAGTTAATAATATATAAGTGTTAATTTAAAAATATTGGAACCAATTTCATAATTATAGAATTCTATTAATTTTTAAAATAGGCTAAAATTGCAATTACGGGCAATTTATTCTTTTAAATACTAAATAAATTGTAAAAAATGTATAAAAATTACCTTAGCTATATTTTGGTATAAATATGAGAGTAAAATAAGTTATTCACCAAAATGATAATTTTGGGAATAATTATTGGTTTTTGTACTGCTAAAATGGGCAATAAATTAATTTAATAATTGATTTAGAAATCCTTTAAAGATTAGGAAAAATACTAAAACACTTGGGCATACTTATATATGCTATTTTGAAAGTTTTTGCAAGAAAAATACTTAGGAAAAAATTGGGTATCAACACCCTGCTTCGAATATGTTTTCCTGAATCCTTAGCCTACTTATGTCGCATTTGCATGACTGTGTTCGCTTTATTTGTTCATCTTTTGCCTCTTTCTGTGACTATGCTTTAAATATGTTTTCTTGCTACATCTATGGACTTCCTCTATTTATATGTTGAAAGTATAGAGTCATGGTTCCCTTTTGATCAAGTCTGGTTTCCTTAATCTATGGTGATTGGAAATTTTCTTTCAAAAAACCCTAAAAGCTTTGCCCGTTTGTTAAGCTGATTGATTTCCTTACATTATTTTGCTATGATACTTATTTTTCTACTAAGTTGTCTCCTTAATTAGGGCTTTATGAATTTGGTCCTACTCTATGCTACTGAATCTCGACCCCTACCTTTCCACTTGATTTGATTAGTTGCTTACCTTAATTAATTCTCCTTGCCTTGTCTGCATTGCTACTGATTGTCTCCTTAGTTTGAAAACCTTCTAAACCTAGCCTTACTTACCTGTTCTATACTGGTACTATTTTTTGAAATATTTCCTTACTTGTTATACTCCTGCTGTATATGATTTCTTTCCTTACTTGTCACCTGCCTTTTTACCATTCACAATGACTCCTTTAATCAAAGGGAGATTCGAACCAATTTTTTATGCTGAGTTCCATAATTACTGAAGAATTGATTCTTGCCTTATTTGAACTAGTTTCCAAACCACTATATAAATGACTCTCTTCTACAGTCTTACACGAATAATAAGTTCAGAACACACACATACACACTCAAAGCTCTCTCTTCTTTTTCTACTACTTGTGCTATTGCTTGTCTAGCCGGCTGAAAGCCAAGGCTAGACTGTGGAACTCTACTTGCTTTACTTTTTCTGCACTTTGCTTCCTTAACTAGTATGTTCCTAGTTCAATTCTGAAACGCAACTCTATGTGCTCCATTGTTTGTCAATCCTTGTCTCTTTCTGCACTGACTTAATGACTCATGTTGTTTAATTGCACTTCTTGTCTACTGCTTTACTCAGCATGTTTAAGTTCTTCCCTCTCTTGTTCAAATGTAATCAGCATGTCTACTTGAGTGCCTATTTATGTCCCCCAACTAGTATGTCTCCTAATGTACTTGGTTAACACCAAGTCATGACTAATTATGTGTAATAGACCCCTGCATGACTACTCCGATACCCTCTCCCCATGTCTTGTTACTATTCTAATTTCAAGCATGATTCTCTTGTTAACTCTTTGAAGTAATTGTTTGTGTTCTGGAGACTAATCAGTCCCTACTTGTTCTTTGTACTTGCTTGTCTATATGCACCTCCTCTCAGCCGTGTTTAGGTGTTTCTGATTTGGGCCCCCAACCCCTACTTCCCTGCTTGTAACTTCTGAAACTATACTATTCTTTTAACTTGTTCTCTGTGTGTGCTGGCTTGTTCCAAGTTGTTGTTACTCCTATCCCCTTCCCCTTTCAAAACTATTTCCAACTCAACTCTTTTAAATCTTTGTCAAGCACTCTCACATATACTCTTAGACCACTAGGTTCTGCCCCCTTTTGTGTGAGCCTTGCCTTGGGACCCTTGAGCTCCCTCTGAACTTGGACACATGAAAGCTGGCCTTTCCACAGTGCACTTACTCTGTCCTGGCTATGAAATCTGGGTGTGAGCACTGCCCGGGATCCTTTGAGGTCCTTAGGGAACTCTGACACACCTAGATATGAGGAAAGCTATGAAACAGTCTTGGCACTTGAGGTGATTGATTACATAACTCAGAGAGGAAGTCCTAATCAGGCTTCCTATAGTGTAACTTCTTATTTTCATTGCTACTTATGTAATTCATTTCAATGTTGGTCTGTAATAACTTGTTGTAAACAAGTATTGGGGTTGGCTAGTGAAAAGGGATAGGGTAAATATGCACGCTATAGTTGTTAAGGGTAGAAAACATGTTATTAGGTTTATGTTCCTAATTGCGCAATAGAAACCATGCTTAGGGTTCATACATGCATTAGAAATCATGCTCTTAGGTCTCATGTTTATTGTTTCAGCATGTGGACCCTTACAAACTCATGTGTTAAAATCTGCTAATAATTAGCACTTCACTATTATGTTCTACGCTGCCATGTGCATTTAGAAATCGTGCTCTTAGGAAATTCTGCAATCCTGCCATATGCATTTAGAAATCTTGCTCTAGGAATTCTGCATCATGAGTTTTATACATGCATCTTAGATACCATGTTTTAGGATCTTATTCGTACTTGCATTCACACTTAGTGTAAACTGCTGGTTATAAAAGAGGTAAAAACAGCTTCACACTTGATTATCCTGTTTAAAATAACTGGTAATAATCTCTGTATTCGTATCAACTAGAACAGCATGCTCTTAGGGTAAAGTAATTTCCAAACTGTCTTCTAATAATTCTGAATAACTGCTACATACTATTTTACGCCTAGGCAAGCCTTAGGTAATCAGTTTTAAATAAAACCAGATTCGTCTTTGCGATCAGTGTTTAATTATCAACTGTTAAAATCAGTAGGCAAGCCTGATTTGGACTTCTTTTCTGAGTCATGTAATAGATCTGGTTCTGCTGTTATCACTTAGATACTATGCATAGGATTTAAATTCAGACTTTAATTGTGTATGAGTCATGCTGTCTATGTGCATTACCTGTGGAGGTGTATTTGAGCCTTTCGTTTATCGTCCATGCTCCCCTTTAATTGAAGTCCTTCTTGTTTTGTATGTCGCCTTAGTATTTTACCTTTAAACCTGAGGGTCTGCCTAGAACCTCCTTCTTATAGGATAGGAGTCCTAAACTCCTTCGGGACTGATAGGAAGGGACGGGTAACATCATGAAATAAGGGTCGAGACCAACCCTCGCTTTACTTACCTTCACGGGGCGGGAAAGGGTAGATATGGATATGATGACCGGTGCATTAATACCACGCGTAGCCCCTCTTTGAGGAGTGTCATACCGGGTATTGCATTGATGTGATCCATATTATAAACAAACCTAGGACTCCCCTTTATACTCGTAAATATGCTTAACTTGTAATCCTTTTCAAAATCTAGCCTTTTCATTAGTTGTTTTCCTACCCTGTGTATTTAAACTTAAATCCCCTACTATTTGAGCCATACTTGCTTATTTGCTAATTGTACAAATTCACAAAAACTGTCTGGCCGGGAACCACACTAGTGGATCTTGAGGGGTGCCTAACACCTTCCCCTTAGGATAATTTCAAGCCCTTACCCTATCTCTGGTTATCAAACGTAGTTATAGATGAACCTTATAGGTGCCCTAGCGCACCTTAATTCGTTAGGTGGCGACTCTTCAAAATGAAAACCCCTTTCCCAAAAGGAAAGAGTTGTCCCATACCAAAATGTCATGAACCCGATTCCCTCCACGAGGAAAGGAAAAAGGGGCGCGACAGCTTGGCAACTCTGCCGGGGATATCTAGGTTTTTACCATTTCATACCATTTTTGTGAATTTGTACCCCCTCCTATGTGTAATTGCTTGTTTAATTTCTTTAAGCATTTAGTTTCTTCTTCAAAAGCAAAACTGACATATCTTCCTTGTTTCTTTCCTTTAACTGCTACTTTAATTTATGAAACTGCTGTATTTATCGTTTTCTTAACGTGCAAATACATGTCAACGTGCTTTTAGTTTATTTTTTTTACATAATCATGCTCAACATCATACTCCACTCGTGCCAAACAAATACTATAGCAACGCTTGATGAGTGGTTGCGCCCTTCCTATATCATTAACCCCCTAAATTCGGAAAGGCTTATTTGTGGTAAAACTAGTCGATCAGCGGTGCAGTCGACAGTTTAGTGCCTTCCCCCTTGAGTTGTCCGCTCAAGGGTACCAGTCTAAAACCCCATAGAAACCTTACTCTGTTTAAATTGTGCATGCATCATGGTCAAACCTAGCCGGGTCAGTTATGTTGTCCACATAATGATCCTTTAAGATAGCCTTGTCCAAAGTCCACTGGTTTCCCTAAACCCAAACGGACATCATCACGTTCTGTGCATTTATTTGGATAACTAAATGCTTCATGCTAATTGTTGATGTTAAATAGTCGAGTCTGATGGGGGTAAGGGCCTAACCTTGTTTGCCTTGCAGAAGATGAGGCATGAAGTCCCCAGATTCGGCATGGTCACAAACATCCACCTAAGATTGTTAAGTTGGTGGGAAGAATTACGTTTTAGTGACAAAACCCTCATCAGAAAATATCTAGGTAATCTACCATCCCTCCTGGAGATCCAGCCTAACAACAGGATAGTAGAAGCTGCTACCTTATTTTGGGATTGCGAAAGGGCCGTGTTCCGCTTTGGGGACATCGAAATGATGCCTTTGCTAGAAGAGATAGGAGGACTGGCCGGTCTAGTGTGGGAAAACCCCGGGTTTGCTAATGCCCGAGAACCGCACAGGCAAGGGTTTCCTAAAAATGATGGGTTTGAAGAAGAATGCAGAATTGGTATGCCTAAAGGAATCATACATCCCTTTTGACTACTTGTATGAAAGGTACGGTCCCAGCAAATCATAACGTACCTACCATGGCGAGTTTGCCATCACATCCTTGGGACATATCCATCGTAGGTTTTTCATCTTCATGTTTTGCTTCCTGGGTCTGATTGTGTTTCTAATGAAGAAAGAGAGAATCCATACTAGGCTGGCTATGATCACCAAGGCCTTAATGGAGGGGATTGGTCGGCAGACATTCAGCATTGTACCCATGATCATTGCAGACATATACCGAGCCTTAGAGAAGTGTCAACAAGGAGCGAAACACTTTGAAGGCTGCAATCTACTACTTCAACTTTGGCTCATGGAACATCTCCAAAAGGGCGAATACCGGCAAGAAATTCAGCGAAGGGACTGGGATGATCACATCACTTTCCACCACCCAAAGCGAATGAATTACATCCCCGACATGTTCACTCAGCCTGAGAATGCAAAGGAATGGGTTGAGCTATTTGATAATCTGACTGAAGAACAAGTTCAATGGATGTCCGAGTGGTTTCCGACAGAGGAGCTCATCGCCCGATCCAGAGATGCACCTTTCCTGATACTGATTGGTCTAAGAGGAACATACCCTTACATCCCTCTTCGAATTATGAGGCAAGCAAGTAGGAAGCAAGTCATACCCAGGGTCGACAAGATGAGCCATTTTCGAGCTGACTTCCAAAATGATGATAGTCCCCACAAGTGCCAAGCCCAACACATGTGGCACTGCAAGATCGTAATAGGGAAAGACATCATCGAGCCAGACAGATATCACGC
Source organism: Nicotiana attenuata (assembly GCF_001879085.1). Classification (NCBI taxonomy): domain Eukaryota; kingdom Viridiplantae; phylum Streptophyta; class Magnoliopsida; order Solanales; family Solanaceae; genus Nicotiana; species Nicotiana attenuata. Next base: position 175,121 of record NW_017672057.1, on the reverse strand, counting down.
CAGTTGTACCCCTTTCTATTCGGGTTGGTTGGAAGACAATTGGGATGGTCTGAGCCAGCCAGGGTTTGTTCGAGGTCACAGAATTATAGATGAAAAGGCCGAGGCGCAAGTCAAGTACAACCAGCTGCGCAAAAGGATCCGTGAATGCGAGAGCGAATACCGCGAGATACAAGAATCCAACCAGAAGCTGATCGAGGAATGGAAAGACATGGCTATCAGTGCCAACAAAAGGCTAGGGTACTTGGAGCGAGGCATAGTAGAACTGGAGGGAAAGTTTCTCAAGAGGGTTGAAGACTGTCAAAAGGCTGAAGGGACCGAAGGTGGACATCTAGCCAGAGCATACCTGTTGCTGGGACTTCGTGAATTGGGGAAGCTGTTCGACGGAGCCAAGGATGCCGAATCTGGGGAAGGTCCTTCTGGGACCAAATAGATAGGAATTTACTTTTTTTGCCTTATGAATGTAATAAGGCCAATGGCAATTAGTGACTTTTATTTCTTGCTTATTTAGTATCGTTTTGGGATTCGCCTATTTTTATCAATAAAATGAGGCATTTAGCATTAAAAAGTTCTCCAAGTCTATTTGTCACTAGGCCTACCTCGGGCACAAAGAGGTTCCCAAAGTTGGACACGCTTTACATTCCTGCACTATGTGTTTAGAAATTGCAATACTTTTTATAATCCTCACTAACTTAATTACCTTTTGCTTTTTTTTATTTTTGTTTTATTATTCCCCTCCCCAAAGGTTAGTTCGTGCACTCTGGCATCATCATCTTATTTCACAAGATCCAGGGGCCCTCCACCCACTCCTCCTCTTAGTCCCATTAAAGGCAAAGGCAAGAACAAAATGGAAGATTTGAATAACATCAGGAAAGAGAACACAACTGAATGGGTAGAGGCCACTAATGGCCATGGTATTCGGGTTCCTAATGAGAATGTGTCACAACTTGAACAGAAACTGTTGAAGTTCCAGAAAGAGCTCGATCAGGTGTGGAATCTGGCAAAACTGTCATTTTCCCTCAGCACCCCAGATACCAACTTCCCTAATGCTCAAAACCCTACACCTCCTCAAAATATCCCAAAACAACAGAATCATCCCGCTGCTCCACCAAAGAACCAATGTAACACCTGCCATACCCCAAACAACACTCCACTACTCATCTCAGAACCTCAGAACTCCGCAAACGGCCATTTCCACCATAACAATCCTATCTACGTGGAGACCATGCCACACTCCACCCAACCTATATCTTGCACACCTAAGTCTGATGAAAAGGATCTGCTTATCAGGAACTTGGCCGAGGAACTTAAGAAACTAACCAGCCAGATTCAGGGCGTTGAGGGAAGCAAAGGAATCGAGGAGCTGAACTATGAGGATCTTTGCATACAGCCTGATGTCGAACTGCCTGAGGGTACAAAACTCCTAAGTTCAAAATGTTTGATGGTACGGGTGATCCAAGGGTCCATCTGAGAACATATTGCGACAAGCTGGTCGGAGTAGGAAAGGATGAAAGGATCCGCATGAAGCTGTTCATGAGGAGTTTGAAAGGAGATGCATTGTCTTGGTACATCAGCCAAGATCCCAAGAAGTGGTCAAGCTGGGTGAGCATGGCATCTGACTTTATGGACAGATTAAGGTTTAATATAGAGAACGCACCAGACGTGTTCTATATCCAGAATCTAAAGAAGAAGCCCACGGAGACATTTCGCGAGTATGCTACTCGCTGGAGGTCCGAAGCTGCTAAGGCCAGACCCGCCTTAGAAGAGGAGCAAATGAACAAGTTCTTTGTCCGGGCTCAGGACCCGCAGTACTATGAACGGCTGATGATGATTGAGAACCACAAGTTCTCTGATATTATCAAATTAGGTGAAAGAATTGAAGAGGGTATTAAAAGTGGTATGGTTACAATTTTCGAAGCCTTGCAAGCTACAAATAAGGCTTTACAGTCCGGTGGTGTGTCCAAGAAAAGGGACGTGGGGGGCCGTAATGGTTGCATAAAGGACCAAGTCTCCCCTCAAATACCAAACTTACCCAACACCTCCACTCACATACCAGCCAACCCCAAATTACCAAGCACCCTCACCTTCGTACCAAGCTCCGCCACCAACTTATCAATCATCTCCACCTCCTACATATCAACCTACTTCACCCAGATACTCCCAACCCGCTCATGTCTACCAAACTTATAATGCTCAACCATCCCATTATCAATCACCCCCTGCATGCCAAAACTTCCCTAGACCTGACCTAATTTTGATCGCAGACCTCCAAAACAATATACCGCCATTGCCGAACCCATCGACCAGCTGTATGAGAGGCTCAAAGCCGCTGGTTATGTCACCCCCGTCCCTGCTACAACCCCTGAGAATCCTTCTCAGTGGGTTAACCCAAACAAGTCCTGTGCATACCACTCCGGCATGAAAGGGCACACTATCGATGAATGCCGCTCCTTGAAAGATAAGATACAGTCTTTGATTGATAACAAGATCATTGTGGCAAAGAAAACCGCTCCAAACATCTGCAACAACCCTCTGCCAGACCATAAGGGTGGAGGTATCCACATGATTGAAGTGGAAGACGACTGGGATCCCGAGGGATCAATCGGGTTGATCGCAAAAGGTGATGACCCAAAGAAACCAACAATTACTCTCAATCCGATCATAGTTCAGATCCAACCGTCTGAGGACGCCGAGGTGAACATGTCTATACCTCTTGAATTTGAAGTAGCGCCACCCGCAAAAGCACCGGCACCAATTGAGGCTAAATTCATATCTCCGGCTAATGCACCCGCACCGTTTGAGGTTGCAGTCTTGCCACCCAAGGCACATGTTCCATTCGATGTGAGGATATCTGCGCCGATCCCAATGGCGATGTCACCCATGCTGCCCTTGTATACAAATATTGTACCCTGGGATTATACAGTCGAGGTGAGAAGGAAGGGCAAGGTCAGGATTGAAGAAACTGTCGTAGCACAGGGTATGACAAGAACTGGTAGAGTCTATACCCCTGAACATCTAGCTGAATCAAGCAAGCAGGCCTCCAATCAGCCACCCCTCATTGAAATAGGTTCGGACGACCTTTGGAGGAAAATACAGGCCAAGGAATATTCAGTCATCGACTAGTTAAACAAGACGCCAGCACAAATATCCATCCTTTCTTTGCTGCAAAATTCCAAGACACACAAGAATGCTCTGTTAAAGGTGCTGAGTAAAGCATACAAGTAACATCACTGGCGGGGAAATGGCTAATATGGTAGGACAAGTGCTGGAATGCCATAAGATCACCTTTTATGAGGACGAGCTGCCGCCCGAAGGGCTAGGTCACAACAAAGCACTGCACATCACCGTGCAATGCGAAGATTATTTCATCACCAGGATCCTGATCGATGGAGGTTCCAGTCTTAATATTTGTCCGCTGGTAACACTCAAGAAATTGGGCAAAGGGCTGCATAAGATAAAGGATGGAGCAATCAATGTGAAAGCCTTTGATGGTTCTCAAAGGTCCACCATCGGTGAGATTAGTCTATGCCTGCAGATGGGAACAACCTGGTTCGAGGTCGATTTCCAGGTGATAGATGTACCAGCGTCTTACAACTTGTTGTTGGGACGACTATGGGTTCATGCTGCTGGGGTTGTAGCATCAACGCTGCATCAGGCAGTAAAGTTCGAGTGGAATCACCAGGAAGTGATCATTCACGGCGATAGTAGCAACCCTATATACAGTCGCCAGACCATTTCGACGATCGGGGGAAGAAGGAAGCTGGGTGGAGAAACTTACCACCACATCGAGCGGGTTAATGCTGTCGACAAAGACAAATGGTGGGATAACAAAATCGAGAGTATACTGAGTTGGAGTGGGTACGAACCTGGAAAGGGCTCGGCAAGAACCTCCAAGGGATCTCTAAACCCATAAAACTCAAGAAACATGGCACTACCTTTGGTCTGGGATATGAATACACCTGGGAAGAATTCAATAGCTGGTCGCCACCATGGTGCGGTCCTTACTACCCACTAGAGCAGCCAATACCGCATCTGGAGCAGACTTTCCAACAGGCCGACATTATTTATGGGTCAGATGAAGAAAAAGCACTCGCAGCAGTGAAGAACTTGTTTCTAGAGGACCGTGACATGGACTGTTGTGTTATTCTCGAGGAGGAGGGGGAGGAAGGCCCTTCCATACAGGTTGTGAGCAGAGGGGCATATCTCCAGAATTGGACCATCAGGACAACCAGAGCCCGACGAGCCTCGGGGTAGTAAGGCTAAAACAAGCACTATTCACTGTTTTATTTACTAAATGATTTTCTTTTTGCCTTTTTCAATCTCCACAATAAGATCTTCAATGTTCGAAACAATTATTCAATCTATCAAAAACATGTTTGATTTTTCTTATGAATTAATATTTATTGTTATCGTTTTCCTCCTTACTTTACCAATACAGCATCACTATTACTTATCTTGATGAGCCAATGACTGTGACATGCAACCAGACAACGCAACAAACGGACATTGATTCAGAGGAAGATGACATACCTGACGAGATTGTCAAAGAAGTTGAGAACTTTGAGAATAGACCTAAGTCCAGCCTGGACGAGACCGAAATTGTCAACCTGGGAGATGCCGAAAACGTCAAGGAAACACGAATCAGCATTCACCTATCGCCGTCAAAAAAGAAAGAATACACAGAATTTCTAAAAGAGTATGAGGATATATTCGCCTGGTCGTATGATGACATGACTGGTCTGAGTACGTCTATTGTGGCCCACAAACTGCCAACCGATCCAATGTGTCCACCAGTAAAGCAAAAGCTCAAAAAGCTCAAGCCTGACATGAGTTTGAAAATCAAGGAAGAAGTCACCAAGCAGATCAAAGCCAAGGTTCTTAGAGTGTTTGACTACCCAATATGGTTAGCCAACATTGTGCCAGTGCCGAAGAAGGATGGGAAGGTCAGAGTCTGTGTCGACTACTGGGATCTCAACCGGGGCAGTCCGAAAGACTACTTCCCTTTGCCAAATATACACATCCTGATTGACAATTGCGCCAAGCACGAGCTGCAGTCATTCGTAGATTGCTTCGCTGGTTATCATCAGATCTGGATAGATGAGGAGGATGCTGAGAAAATGGCTTTTATTTCGTCGTGGGGAGTTTATTGTTACAAGATGATACCATTCGGCCTGAAGAATGCATGGGCCACCTACATGAGGGCCATGACTACTATCTTTCATGATATGATACACAAGGAGATAGAGGTATACGTGGATGATGTTATTATCAAATCCAAGAAGGCCACTGACCACATAGAAGATCTGAGGAAGTTCTTCAATAGATTGCGGAGATACAACCTGAAACTAAACTCCGCAAAGTGTGCATTTGGGGTTCCTGCTGGGAAATTGCTTGGGTTTATTGTGAGCCGCCGAGGAATAGAACTGGATCCATCAAAAGTCAAAGCCATTCAAGAACTACCACCTCTAAAGAACAAAAAGGATGTGATGAGTTTCTTGGGAAGGCTTAACTACATCAACCGGTTCATAGCACAGTCTATGGTTATTTGTGAGAAAATCTTTAAGATTTTAAAGAAGGATGCCGCTACAAAATGGACTGATGACTACCAAAAAGCCTTTGACAAAATCAAGGAGTACCTGTCAACACCACCAGTCTTAGTCCCGCTCGAGCCAGGTAGACCCTTATTACTCTACCTTGCGGTGTTAGATGGAGCTTTCGGCTACGTTCTAGGGCAGCATGATGAAACAGGGAGAAAGGAACAAGCCATTTATTATCTCAGTAAGAAGTTCACCCCGTACGAGGCCCGGTATTCTCTATTGGAACGCACCTGTTGTGCTTTGACTTGGGTAGCTCAGAAGCTGAGACATTACTTTTGTGCCTATACTACATATCTCATATCGAGAATGGATCCCTTGAAGTACATCTTTCAGAAGCCCATTCCCACTGGCAAGCTAGCCAAATGGCAAATCCTGTTGAGTGAATTCGACATTGTTTACGTGACTCAGAAAGCGGTCAAGGGACAGGCACTGGCAGACCACCTTGCTGAAAACCCCATGGATGGAGGATACGAACCCCTGAAAACGTATTTTCCTGATGAAGAGGTATCATTCATAGGAGAAGTCATTGCAGAACCCTATGACGGTTGGAGAATGTTCTTCGATGGAGCAACAAACTTCAAAGGAGTTGGCATAGGAGCAGTCTTAATATCAGAAACCGGTCAGCATTATCCAGTGTCTGCCAAACTCAGGTTCCCCTGCACCAACAATATGGCCGAGTATGAAGCTTGCATCTTAGGACTCAAAATGGCCATTGACATGAACGTTCAAGAGTTGCTAGTGATCGGAGATTCAGACTTACTTATACATCGGGTACGAGAAGAATGGGCAACCAAGAACTCCAAGATACTACCATATCTGCATCACGTACAGGAGTTGAGAAAGAGGTTCATAAAGACGGAATTCCACCATGTTCCCAGAATCCAGAATGAGTTCGCCGATGTATTGGCTACCCCATCATCTATGATACAGCATCCCGACAAGAATTTCATTGATCCCATTCCAGTGAAAATCCATAATTAGCCAGCTTACTGTACCCATGTTGAAGAGGAAGCAGATAGAAAGCCTTGGTGTCATGATATCAAGGAATATTTGGTAGAAGGAGAGTACCCAGAGCTTGCTAATCCTACTCAGAAACGCACACTTCGGAGATTGTCCAACAACTTCTTTCACAACGAAGGAATCCTGTATAGGAGGACTCCTGATTTAGGATTATTGAGATGTGTCGACGCAAAGGAAGCATCCAGGCTACTAGAGGAAATTCATGCTGGGACCTGTGGTCCACATATGAACGGTTTTGTCTTAGCAAAGAAGATACTCCGAGCTGGATACTTTTGGATGAGTATGGAAACGGACAGCATCTAGTATGTTCGAAAATGCCACCACTGTCAGATACATTCAGACATGATAAAGGTACCTCCAAGCGAGCTCAACACAACAAGCTCACCGTGGCCATTCGCCGCCTGGGGAATGGACGTTATTGGACCAATCGAGCCTGCTGCTTCTAATGGACACAGGTTCATCCTAGTACCATCGACTATTTCACCAAATGGGTCGAAGCAGCATCTTACAAAGCAGTAACTAAGAAATTCATGATAGACTTTGTCCGCGACCGCGTTGTTTGTCGATTCTGAATTCCAGAGTCAATCATTATTGATAATGGTTCCAACCTCAATAGCGACTTGATGATAGTTATGTGCGAAACCTTCAAGATCAAACACAAGAATTCCACAGCCTACTGACCTCAGATGAATGGAGCTATAGAACCGCCAACAAGAATATCAAGAAGATATTGAGGAAAATGATAGAGAAGCACATACAGTGGCACGAGAAGTTATCATTTGCTCTACTGGGGAATCGCACCACAGTCCGCACATCAACCGAGGCAACCCCTTAAATGCTGGTTTACGGTACAGAGGCTGTCATTCCCGCTGAGGTGGAAATTCCTTCCCTAAGGATCATACAAGAAGCTGAGCTCGACGACGTAGAGTGGGTAAAAAGTCGTTATGAGCAACTAGCCCTTATAGACGGAAAGAGAATGAACGCAGTTTGCCATGGTCAACTCTATCAGAACAGAATGTCCAGAGCCTTCAACAAAAGAGTCAAGCCAAGACAGTTCACACCGGGGCAGCTGGTATTAAAGAAAATTTTCCCGCATCAAGATGAAGCCAAAGGGAGGTTCTCTCCCAACTGGCAGGGTCCATACATGGTTCACCGGGTTTTGGCAGGAGGAGCCCTCATACTTGCAGAAATGGACAGAGAAGTCTGGCCAAAGCCGATCAATTCAGATGCAGTCAAGCGTTACTATGTGTAATCTTTATGCTTTCCTTATATGATGTAAATTGAACTACGCCTGACCTGATTCCTGTTTAAGAGGGGATACGTAGGCAGCCCTATGGGTTCGGTCACAATTCAATAAAATCTCATTCTCCCCCGCAATTGGAAACTGGGCAGAATTTTGAGGAGGACCCTCAAAATTCCGAAGTAATTTCAGCCGATCGCCGCACGAGCAGTTTGATACCCAATTTTTCCCTGTATATTTCAATATGAAAAATACCTTCGAAATATCCTGTATATGCATATATAAGCATGTCCCAATGTTTCACTATTTTTCCCTAATTTTCAAAGATTTTTAAATCAATTTATTGCTTTATTTTATCAGGAAAAACCCAATAATTACTCCAAAAAATATCATTTTGGTGATTTATTTATTGGATTATCATACCTATACTAAAATATAGCTAACATAACATTCGCATATTTTTGTAAATTTGCTTAGTATTTTCTAAAGCTAAATTGCATTTAATTACAATATTAGCCTCTTTTAAGATTTAATCGTGTTTGTATTTATAAAATTAACTCCAATATTTTTATTTAATAATTATGTATTATTAATCATTTTAGTACTTTTAATTTATTTCCAAAAATTATTTTACTATTTTCTTTTATAAAATAAACAAGGGAAAAATGCCTATTTAAATATTAGCCCATTTTCATTTTTTGGCCTGATTTGGCACCCAATTGAACCCAATCCTAAACCCAATTACCCAGCCCAAATCTTAAACTACCCGACCCACGACCCTTTAAAAATAAGCTGCCCGGATAACTTTTCAATCCAGGCCGTTGATCACAATGATCAACGACCACCATTTAACCTTTCCTTTTTTAATTTCCCATTACCCCCAAACCCTAGTCATTTTGCGCCTGCAGCCGCCCTTGAATTCCCCCTTTCTCCCAATTCTCTCAAGCTCCCTCAAAAACCCTAGCCGCCTCCCTCCACTTCCACCCTAAAATCGCCTAAATCCATGGCTTCCAAAGCCATTAAAGGCCTGTACCTGCCTCCTACGACTCCTACATGCCTGGTTACTATGGTTTCGAGGTCAGACCTTGAAGAAGCTTGGCCTAGACTTTGTTTCATTCGAGTTCTATGGCTGTCTCCGACCTTGCTTCGGCCAGCCATGGCTGTTCAAGCCTGATCTTGACTTCTCATGCTTAGACCAATGACTTTCCAAGCCTTTCTCACCATCTGGGTTCTTCTGAAACCCTAGCCTTCGAGGTTTTTCTGATTCTTTTAAGATCCATTGTATATCTGTGTTTTCTCTAAGCTTTTAAGCATTTTCTCAAAGTTTCTTCCAAAACCTTACCTTCAAAATCTTTACCTTTTCCGATTTAGGGTTCTGTTAAGTCATTTCAAAGCTTTTCTGATTTTTAACATGTTCTACTGTGCTTCTTATGTTGTTCTTCTACTGTGTTTCTTATGTTGTTCTTCTACTGTGTTTCTTATGTTTATTCTTCTACTGTGTTTCTTATGTTGTTCTTCTGCTGTGTTTCTTTATGTTAAAAGTCTTAGTTCTTCTTAAGGTTTCTGATTTTATTCTCTTTGTTGATATTTTTGCCTGATTCTCTTGTCTTTCATCTCTATACTCGATTGATGGTGAAAACCCCAAAATTTGGGGTTCATTCGAGTTTTGAGATTGTTTGCTATGCGATTTTCTTGTTCCTCATCTCTGAATTTGCTAGATTTCGAAGCCCTAATTCCTTTGGACCTATTTGAGCTTCTGAAAACTGCTTCGTCTATTTGAAGTTGCTCGACTGGATTCAAAGTCCTGGTTTCAACTTCTGTTTCTCTGTGTGATTTGATTTCTTGCAATCTTTGAACTAAGATATACTTTCCAGAAAGGTCTTTACTTGNAAAGTTCAAGCCTGATATGAGTTTGAAAATCAAGGAAGAAGTCACCAAGCAGAGTCAAATCCAAGGTTCTTAGGGTGGTTGAGTACCCAACATGGTTAGCCAACATTGTGCCAGTGCCAAAGAAGGACGGGAAGGTCAGAGTCTGTGTTGACTACCGGGATCTCAACCGGGCCAGTCCAAAAGACGATTTCCCTTTGCCAAATATACACATCCTGATTGACAATTGCGCCAAGCATGAGCTACGATCATTCGTAGATTACTTCGCTGGTTATCATCAGATCTGGATGGATGAGGAAGATGCTGAGGAAACGACTTTTATTATGCCGTGGGGAATGTACTATTACAAGATGATACCATTCGACTTGAAGAATGCAGGGGCCACCTACATGAGGGCCATGACTACCATCTTTCATGATATGATACACAAGGAGATAGAGGTATACGTGGATGATGTTATTATCAAATCCAAGAAGGCCACTGACCACATAGAAGATCTGAGGAAGTTCTTCAATAGACTGCGGAGATACAACCTGAAACTAAACCCCGCGAAGTGTGCTTTTGGGGTTCCTGCTGGGAAATTGCTTGGGTTTATTGTGAGCCGTCGAGGAATAGAACTGGATCCATCAAAAGTCAAAGCCATTCAAGAACTACCACCGCCAAAGAACAAGAAGGATGTGATGAGTTTCTTGGGAAGGCTTAACTACATCAGCCGATTCATAACACAGTCTACGGTTATTTGTGAGCCAATCTTTAAGATGTTAAAGAAGAACGCCGCTACCAAATGGACCGAGGACTGCCAGAAGGCCTTCGACAGAATCAAGGAGTACCTATCAACACCACCAGTCTTAGTCTCGCCCGAGCCAGGTAGACCCCTACTACTCTACCTTGTAGTGTTAGATGGAGCTTTCGACTGCATTTTGGGGCAGCATAATGAAACAGGGAGAAAGGAACAAGCCATTTATTATCTCAGTAAGAAGTTCACCCCGTACGAGGCCCGGTATTCTCTATTGGAACGCACCTGTTGTGCTTTGACTTGGGTAGCTCAGAAGCTGAGACATTACTTTTGTGCCTATACTACATATTTCATATCAAGAATGGATCCCTTGAAGTACATCATTCAGAAGCCCATGCCCACCGACAAGCTAGCCAAATGGCAAATCCTGTTGAGTGAATTCGACATTGTTTACGTGACTCAGAAAGCGGTCAAGGGACAGGCACTGGCAGACCACCTTGCTGAAAACCCCGTGGATGGAGGATACGAACCCCTGAAAACGTATTTTCCTGATGAAGAGGTATCATTCATAGGAGAAGACATTGCAGAACCCTATGACGGTTGGAGAATGTTCTTCGATGGAGCAACAAACTTCAAAGGAGTTGGCATAGGAGCAGTCTTAATATCAGAAACCGGTCAGCATTATCCAGTGTCTGCCAAACTCAGGTTCCCCTGCACCACAATATGGCCGAGTATGAAGCTTGCATCTTAGGACTCAAAATGGCCATTGACATGAACGTTCAAGAGATGCTAGTGATAGGAGATTCAGACTTACTCATACATCAGGTACGAGAAGAATGGGCAACCAAGAACTCCAAGATACTCCCGTATCTACATCACATACAGGAGTTGAGAAAGAGGTTCATAAAGACGGAATTGCAGCATGTTCCCAGAATCTAGAATGAGTTCGCTGATGCATTAGTTACCCTATAATCTATGATACAGCATCCCGACAAGAATTTCATTGATCCCATTCCAGTAAAAATCCATAATCAGCCAGCTTACTGTGCCCATGTTGAAGAGGAAGCAGACAGAAAACCTTGGTTTCATGATATCAAGGAATAGTTGGCAAAAGGAGAATACCCGGAGCTTGCTAATCCTACTCAGAAACGCACACTTCGGAGATTGTCCAACAACTTCTTTCACAACGGAGGAATCCTATATAGGAGGACTCCTGATTTAGGATTATTGAGATGTGTCGACGCAAAGGAAGCATCCAGGCTACTAGAGGAAATTCATGCTGGGACCTGTGGTCCATATATGAACGATTTTGTCTTAGCAGAGAAGATACTCCGAGCTGGTTACTTTTGGATGACTATGGAAACAGACTGCATCCAGTATGTCCGGAAATGCCACCGCTATCAGATACATGCAGACATGATAAAGGTACCTCCAACAGAGCTTAACACAACAAGCTCACCGTGGCCGTTCGCCGCTTGGGGAATGGACGTTATTGGACAAATCGAGCCTGTTGCTTCCAACAGACACAGGTTTATCCTAGTAGCCATCGACTATTTCACAAAATGGGTCAAAGCAGCATCTTACAAAGTAGTGACCAAGAAAGTCATGGTAGACTTTGTCCGCGACCGCATTGTTTGTCGATTCGGTATTATAGAGTCAATCATTACTGATAATGGCTCCAATCTCAACAGCGACTTGATGAAAGCTATGTGCAAAACTTTCAAGATCAAACACAAGAATTCCACAGCCTACAGACCTCAGATGAATGGAGCCGTAGAAGCCGCCAACAAGAATATCAAGAAGATATTAAGGAAAATGATACAGAAGCACAGACAGTGGCACGAGAAGTTATCATTTGCTCTACTGGGGTATCGCACCACAGTCCGCACATCAACTGGGGCAACCCCTTACATGCTGGTTTACGGTATAGAGGCTGTCATTCCTGTTGAGGTAGAAATTCCTTCCCGAAGGATCATACAAGAAGCTGAGCTCGACGACGCAGAGTGGGTAAAAAGTCGTTATGAGCAACTAGCCCTTATTGACGGAAAGAGAATGAACACAGTCTGCCATGTTCAACTCTATCAGAACAGAATGTCCAGAGCCTTCAACAAAAGAGTCAAGCCAAGAGAGTTCACATCGGGGCAGCTCGTGTTAAAGAAAATTTTTCCGCATCAAGATGAAGCCAAAGGGAAGTTCTCTCCTAACTAGTAGGGTCCATACATGGTTCACCGGGTTTTGACAGGAAGAGCCCTCATACTTGCAGAAATGGACGGAGAAGTCTGGCCAAAGCCGATCAATTCAAACGCAGTCAAGCGTTACTATGTGTAATCTTTATGCTTTTCTTTTATGATGTAAATTGAACTACACCTGACCTGATTCCCATTTAAGAGGGGATACGAAGGGCAGCCCTATGGGTTCGGTCATAATTCAATAAAATTTCATTCCCCCCAGCAATTGGAAACAGGGAACNCTCCCCCCCCACCCCCCCGCAATTGGAAACTAGGGCAGAATTTTGAGGAGGACCCTCAAAATTTCGAAGTAATTTTAGCCGATCGCCGCACGAGCAACAGTCAGAAGCGTCAACCCATCAAACCGGGGCAGAATTTTGAGGAGGACCCTCAAAATTCCGTAGCAGGAGAGGTTGCGATGTCCTGAACTTTGTCACAGTCGTCGGTTCATCTAAAAGCTATTTTTAATTTATGCCATATTCTTACAAAATCATGCATGATTATTATTGAAACTACTTTGTTTAGCAATGCTACCCCAATGATACAGACAGTATCACCAGATCGAAGCCGAATGCATCAAGCAAAGTCAGCGGGGATACGAACTAACCTTCCCCCTTACAAAACTCACGATTTTTCTTTGGATGCAGGCACTACGATTACGAAAATCATTGAACATACTGTACGCCCATGGAACAAAAATTGTTCAAGAATACGACTCTCCGAACCGTTGCACTTGCCAACATTTGCTATCAGCACGCACCCGTAATGTTCCGTATGTCACAATGCTCCAAGTAATCACAACGCCGCAATCTGCTATAAGCTACGAAAACTCTACTGTTATTTGCTATTTTATTTCTTGCATAAGGCTACTATTCTGCCTTCCAATCTGCATAAGGCTACCATTCTGCCTTCCGAGACTAAACGCTATCTCCATCTGCATCTACATTGCATAAGGCTATCATTCTGCCTTCCAATCTGCATAAGGCTACCATTCTGCCTTCCAAGACTAAACGCTGTCTCCATCCGCATCTATATTGCATAAGGCTATCATTCTGCCTTCCAATCTGCATAAGGCTACCATTCTACCTTCCGAGACTAAACGATGTCTCCATCTGCATCTGCATTGCATAAGGCTATCATTCTGCCTTCCAATTTGCATAAGGCTACCATTCTGCCTTCCGAGACTAAACGCTGTCTCCATCTACACCTGCATGGCTGAAATATTGCCACATACTACATCTGCATGGCTGAAATATCGCCACATACTACATCTGCATGGCTGAAAGATCGCCACATACTACATCTGCATGGCTGAAATGTCGCCACATACTACATCTGCATGGCTGAAAGATCGCCATATACTGCATCCTTCATGGGCTAAAATATCGCCAACTCATCCAAAGGCGTCATCGTTCGGAGGCACCATATTCATAGCCCAAGAACACCATGTCATGGCCCGAGGATCTCTTTCAATCTTTTGCATGTCATTATTCAAAGGCGTCATGGTTTGGAGGCACCATCATCATAGCCCGAGAACATCATTTCATGGCCTGCGAATCCCTTATCATACAACCCAAGGCCCAAGACATCATGGTCTAAGGACATCATCCTTATCGTCCAAAGACAACATTCATCGTCCAACGGGAATTCGCATCATGTTTAAATTTACGCACAATATATGCTTGTATTGCTTATTTGCAGGTAAACCGGCGAACAACGGCTATCCCAGCAGGAGCGATCCCGCTCCAGTTCCCTCAGCCATATCAAACCTAACCATTCCCATAAACCATTCACTCACCCAGCCCTAGATGTTGCGTCCGTTCTTGAAATAGCCTCATCGGTACACGCCGCTGATGGATCCTGAACTATACATGACCTGATTCCTGCAGAACCAGGGATATGTAGGCATTTCAGAAGCCAGGGTGCGGCCTAAATCTTCCCAAATCATTTCGCTCGGTCAAAATTGGCCATCGTTTCTTTACCCGAAAACTCTTTCATCCTTCCCGGGTAAAGAGGGGCAGCTGTTGATACCCAATTTTTTCCCTATATATTTTAAATATGCAAAATACCTTCAAAATAGCATATACATGCATATATAAGCATGCCCAAGATTTTATTTATTTTTTCCATAATTTTAAGGGTTTTAAATTGATTTATTTTTTTTCCTTTCTTTTTATCCATAAAATCCCCAATAATTATTTCCAAAGTTATTATTTTGATAATTCATCTATTGGATTTCTATATTTATGCCAAAATATGGCTAAGGTAATTTTTATATATTTTTATAATTATATTTAGTATTTTTAACGTTAAATTGCACATAATTGCAATATTAGCCCTTTTAAGATTTAATTATGTTTCATACGCATAAAATTGGATCCTGTATTTTTAAATTGCTAATTATGTATTCTAAATCATTTTAGCACTTTAAATTATTTTTTCAGAAACTATTTACTATTTTTATAAATTAAAAAGGGAAAATTGGCTATTTAAATCATAGCCAAAAGGGGCTTTCAATTATAGCCAAATCAGGGCCCCAATTTCCAGCCCAATTCTATAATTAAAACCCGACCCACGCCTTTTAACCCGTGCCCAGACTCGGAATCCCAACTACCCTCTCTAATCTCGACCGTTGATCTCCCAGATCAACGGTCCACCTTGTTCCTTACCTTTTTTAACCCAACGACCCCCCAAAAACCCTACCCTATTTTTCTCATTTGAGCCGCCTTTGAATCCCTTCCCCTCCAATTCTCTCTGAGACCTAAACCTAACCCTAGCCGCCGCCACCTAAAACCTACCTAATCCCTTCGATCCTCACTCGATTCATGGGTTCCCAGGGTTGTTTGAGACATATACTTGTCTCCTACGTCTCCTGGTTGCTCGTTTTTGTGATTTCATGGAAGGATCTCGAAGAGATCTAGTCCAGACCTTGTTCAAAACTCTCCGAGAGTCTATCCATGGTCTTTCATGCCATTTTCCGGCCATCTATGGCTGTTCGAGTAGGATCCATGACTTTTCCGGCTAAAACCGATAACGTTCTAAAGTTTTCTCATCTTCTCAAGGTTTTCTGAAACCCTAGCTCTTGAGATTTTTCACTTTTCTTTAGATCTGTCTTAGATCTAGGTGTATCCATGAGTTTTTTAACCGATTTTTCTTCATCTTTACTATTTTTCGAAACCTAAAGTCACTGTTGTTCGATTCTTCTCAGATCTTTCTAGAACTGAGATGATTCAAGTATTATCAAGCTTTTTTCGATAAAATCTCCTGTTTTTTAACTGACTATTTCGATTTTAGTCATTCTTTTCTAAAAAACTAGGGTTTCTCGGAGTTCTTTTATGCATGTTCTAACTGATTTCGTTATGATTAAACCCTTTCCCTTGTTTGTTTTGATCGATTTTGTGCTCAGACTGCTTTTAACTTGACTCTGTTAAAAGCCCTTTCTTTTAAGATTCTCTTTACTTTGTTTCTGTAATTTTTCTTACTTTGCCTCTCTGAGTGTTGGCATGCTTTACTCCGTGTCTGTATGTTAGCCTGCTTACTTGAGTACTAAGATTACCCTGCTTCGAATATGTTTTCCTGAATCCTTAGCATACTTATGTCGCTTTTGCATGACTGTGTTCACTTTATTTGTTCATCTTTTGCCTCTTTCTGTGACTATGCTTCAAATATGTTTTCTTGCTACATCTGTGGACTTCCTCTATTTATATGTTGAGCGTATAGAGTCATGACTCCCTTTTGATCAAGTCTGGTTTCCTTAATCTATGGTGATTGGAAATTTTCTTTCAAAAAACCCTAAACCTTTCCCCATTTGTTAAGCTGATCGATTTCCTTACCCTATTTTGCTATGATACTTATTTTTCTACTAAGTTGTGTCCTTAATCAGGGCTTTATGAATTTGGTCCTACTCTATGTTACTGAATCTCGACCCTTACCTTTCCACTTGATTTGATTAGTTGCTTACCTTAATTAATTCTCCTTGCCTTGTCTGCATTGCTACTGATTGTCTCCTTAGTTTGAAAACCTTCTGAACCTAGCCTTAATTACCTGTTCTATACTGGTACTATTTTTTGAAATCTTTCCTTACTTGTTATACTCCAGCCGTGTATGATTTCTTTCCTTACTTGTCACCTGCCCTTTTACCATTCACACTGACTCCCGTAATCAAAGGGAGATTCGAACCAATTTTTTATGCTGAGTTCCATAATTACTGAAGAATTGATTCTTGCCTTATTTGAACTAGTTTTCAAACGACTATATAAATGACTCTCTTCTACAGTCTTACACGAACAATAAGTTCAGAACACACACATAAACACTCAAAACTCTCTCTTCTTTTTCTACTACTTGTGTTATTGCTTGTCTAGCCGGCTGAAAGCCAAGGCTAGACTGTGGAACTCTACTTGCTTTACTTTTTCTGCACTTTGCTTCCTTAACTGGTATGTTCCTAGTTCAATTCTGAAACTCAACTCTATGTGCTCTATTGTTTGTCAATCCCTGTCTCTTTCTACACTGACTTAATGACTCATGTTGTTTAATTGCACTCCTTGTCTACTGCTTTACTCAGCATGCTTAAGTTCTGCCCTCTCTTGTTCAAATGTAACCAGCATGTCTACTTGAGTGCCTGTTTATGTCCCCCAACTAGTATGTCTCCTAATGTACTTGGTTAACACCAAGTCATGACTAATTATGTGTAATAGACCCCTGCATGACTACTCCGATACCCTCTCCCCATGTCTTGTTACTATTCTAATTTCAAGCATGATTCTCTTGTTAACTCTTTGAAGTAATTGTTTGTGTTCTAGAGACCAATCAGTCCCTACTTGTTCTTTGTACTTGCTGGTCTATATGCACCTCCTCTCAGCCGTGTTTAGGTGTTTCTGATTTGGGCCCTCTATGTCCCCAACCCCTACTTCCCTGCTTGTAACTTCTGAAACTGTACTATTCTTTTAACTTGTTCTGTGTGTGTGCTGGCTTGTTCCAAGTTGTTGTTGCTCCTATCCCCTTCCCCTTTCAAAACTATTTCCTACTCAACTCAACCCTTTCAAAATGCAAACCCCTTTACCAAAAGGAAAGAGTTGTCCCATACCAAAATGTCATGAACCCGATTCTCTCCACGAGGAAAGGAAAAAGGGGGCGCGACAACTCCTAGTCTCTAAATTCATAGAACACATGAATCATCGTAATTGATCCCGACTCTAGCACTTAAATGACTAACACATCTTCACGCACGATCATCGCATGAGAAATTATTTCATAATTCTTCCGTGCCATATAGCAATAATTTGAATATCAGCAGTCTATCAATCAGGTGAGTAGCACAATAGCGATGAACATCCGTAAGTCAGAGCACAATGCGCCTTCTGAAATGCGCACTCTTCTCAGGGATTACCGAGTAGTTATAACTTTCATCTAAATATCTAAAATCGACCATTCTATCCATAATTCGTGATCTTCCTTTCAAGACTGAACTACCACCTTGTACCTGTAAATCCTAATCCCGCACAACACAACATATCTATTATGCCATCATGTGATAAGCACGAGAATCCCATTATCAACTTTGAGTCACCAGCAAATTACGTAACCAGTCAGTTAGAAACCTTCCTCTTGCTTTTTTCCAGGAGAAAATCACAATACACAACGCGTTCCCCACACCGGTAGAAAATATCCGACTCAAACCTTGGTAGAAACCATCAAGAACACTTTGAAATCCGTTTGCACATAATCAAGCTATCAGAACTGAATCCTCTAACTTGACCAAGCCACGCAGGTCACCAAACCCAAGAATATCGCCACCAAAGATGTATGTAAAGACTCACCACATCATAAGTATTCCAAGAACTGATCATATCCATTATCGTGTTGATCCAACTTACTACCAAGCTATCATGTTTCTTTGATTCCTTTCCGAATTACCCTCAAGTCGACACTCTTCCTTGACATACACCGTGTTCGTTACCCAAAGCTCACTACCAGAGATCCCAACATAAAACCACACGGCCCTAAGGCCCATAAGCCGCAGTATTCTTCCTAAGCACCCTTATAAGTATCACAACCGCGACACCCACTCTGACGAGACTTTCTGTGAATTTAAAAATGGTTCTTTTACCTTTCTTATACTGGAATGTAGAATCCATAGTCATACAGAATTATCGCAAGTCGCGGCACCGTCAAATGCAAATCTCATATTTTATCCATACACAAGTTCGAAAAAAAAATTCTCAATTGTCATATATAAATCTTAGGACCCATTAAACCTTCTCGAGAGTCACCCACTCTACTCAATCATGAATTGCACCGCCCAAATGGGCCGAAAGATACATTCCCCATTAGTACAATAACACTCAAAGAAGTAACCCTACCTTAACACCACCGGTCGAATTCATATTACATGCGCACTACATTCTTCGCAATTAACAACTTAATTATTCCTAAATTTTAATATTTTCATAAGTGCATTTTATCCCATATTCAGGAAATTTCCTTACTCGAGTCATCCTCGATCTCAATCTCTGCAGTCATAGCTGCTCCACAAGTATGTCTCGGACCAAAACCTAAATTTAACATATAACTGTGAAATCGTATTGTCAATAGCAAGCTCCCTGGTCACGCCCAACTCTAGTCCTAAAAAGGATAAGCGGTCGGTGCAAATATAATCCGGTCTAAAAGTCCGGAGTCGAATCCCACAGAGAACTAAGGCTTAGCTGTATCTGTTTAATATCACCAAGAAGACAAGATTGAAAATAAATAAACAGCTGAAAACTAACTATGCTTGAATTGTAAACAATTAGAATAAAGGTCTAAGATAATGGTTTTCCCCGTTGTTGATTTCCTTGGTTGTATGTTTCTTATAGCGTTGACTTAGTTGCCTCTATCAATCATGAACTCTCCAGCTATCATAAATCTCTCTCAAGCAATTATGATAATTTACTAGACGCACTCTCTCAAGCTACGCTAGCTAGATTCGCATTACAGTTCACTTAGATCGCACCCGAGGTATCGTTATCTCTAATCCAACCTCTAAACCCTCGGTTATGACTCTCGCCTATACTCCGGGAGCGATGTTGTTCAAACAACTACCTAAATATGCACTCTCTCTCAAGCAGATACATAATAAATAGGAACGGCTAATTGAGGATCCTTTCAATTAACCACAATCAAAACATAGTTGAACAAATAAAGATTAAACTAATTCAAATCTGTATTACTTATAACAACCAATTCATCCCCAACGGGTTTCACCAAAACCTTAGATTAGAAAAGTTAGCTACTCATGAAAATAACAAAAATCACAAAAGAATTCATATTCAAAGGTAAAAGAACAAAGAAGAAGATTAAAGATTGACGCCCAATGATCCTCCTTGCTTCTTGCCCTTCCTTCTGATGTTTTTCACTTCCAAAAATCATTCTCCTTCGCTCTTGGCCGGCCTCCCTTGTTTAATATAGGGTTTAGGGCTTAAAATCCCATGTTTTGCACTTTAGTCCCTGAAATTTACGTGTCCTGCCGCGGTCCCACCGCGGTTACGCCAGGACCGCGACCAGAATGGCCTTTAGAATCTGCAGCAGTTTTCTGCCGCGGTCCTACCGTAACCGCTGTTTTTCATCCTGTTCCGTTTAGAATTTGGAAAAACGTAAAACATAAAAGTTGTATCCATTTGAGTAGCTTTCCAACCATATATTCTGGAGCCCAAATGGAGTTCTGAGCAAAAAGTTATGTCTATTTTACTAGACAGTGCGCAATATGCCTCATCGAGTCTTCGTTTGTTCTCAACTATCAAATTTGACCCCCGAACACGATCCCGACTTAATTCCTTGAGCTTTTACTCAGACTTCAAAGCTTCAAATCACTTAAATTCATTCCATAACATCTATATAGCTCGGAATCACTCCTACAAGGCATAAAACACACAATTAGTGCAAAACACTAGCGATTAAAGCGCAAACTCAACTAAAGTGCAGTAAATTAGAGTGTAATAAGCGACTAAAATACGTAATTATAGCCTATCATCACTCCCCCACTTGGTTCAAAGCCATAGATCAAAACATTCAATAATTCACAATACCCTTATTCAATTACTGCCATAACACCGTAGTGAGATTTAATTAAATTCTTCCCAAGCTCATAAAACACAACCTATATGGTACCTCAAATCATCTACTAAGCTCACCTTAATTTCTCGTGACGGTCAGGTCAACTTTCTTGATTAATTCAAATTCAAATATCAATACATCTACCCTACTGATAGAAAAGACGATCCTCTACAAAATATTATAAAGATCACACTTCTGTAGTTTATTCTGCAGGTGATAACCCGCCTGTTTAGCCTCAAACTGGCATCTTTGTATACCCTTTTTACTGCCGCAACCACTAAGTAATCACTTGGCCTTCCTGAGTTTTTAACTCATCAACAATTCATAAAAATTTAACTTTTTCCACAATTACAACACATGAAAGATCTTTCAACACACTCATAACGCAAGACTATAAGTCAAATCAAGACATTTCTAGCAAACTCTTTTCATCACAATCGAGCCATCTGAACACATCCCGCAGTCACCTCATACTCATCATAGAGACATTTAACTGCTCATCGAGCAACAAATTATACTCATAGGGACACTAGCGGAAGCATAAGTCCAAATATGCAAGATCACACCACTGAAGCTACCGGGCCTAAGCTGCAGTCGAAACCTGGCCTCAAGTCCTCTAGATTGGCCCGTTACCGAAACACAAAATACACATCTCGAACCTCGTTCATGGAATCACAAGCCAGCGATTCACAACTGATACGGAGCACTCACTTACGCATACGAGTGACTGGAACAAATTTAAAGAAGTATGCTTCAAGATGAATTAATAACGCACGATAGGGAAAGAAAGATGGGAAGTTTATCCTAAATGCCTTGTAGCCTCTCAAAGATAAGTATGGACGTCATCATACCGACCCGCAAGAATCTAATAGACACTTGCTAATGACTTGTAGAACCTATGAACCTAGATCTCTAATACCAACTTGTCACGACCCAAAATCCGACTAGTCATGATGGCACCTAACCTCATCCGTTAGGTAAGCCAAATAACAACAATCCAATTCAATTAATATTTAACTGACTCTAATACTGTAATAACCCGGCCGAGTTTTTTAAGAATTAATGCCTCGATCCCCTATTAACTGCTTTTCCCGTGCTTATTTCTGCTATTATGAGTTGTCGGGAGGATTCGTTTGGAGTTTCGGAGTGTTTTGGGACACTTAGTCCCTAAATGAGAGTTTAAGCTTTAGAATTTGGACCGTAGTCAGAGCGGTGTGAAGACGGCCTCGTAATGGAATTCCGTTGGTTCCGTTAGCTCCGTTGGGTGATTTCGGGCTTAGGGGCATGTTTGGATTGTATTTTGGAGGTCCGTAGCTTGATTAGGCTTGAAATGCCGAAAGTCGAATTTTTGAAGTTTCTGGTTCGATAGTGAGATTTTGATATCGGGGTCGGAATGGAATTTCGGAAAATGGAGTAGGTCTGTTGTGTCATTTGGGACATGAGTGCAAAATTTCAGGTAATTCGGACTAGGTTTGATAGGCTTTTTGATCGAAAGTGGAAATTGGAAGTTTTGGAAATCTTTAGGCTTGGATTGGAGAGTGATTTGTGGTTTTAGCGTTGTTTGATGCGATTCGAGGGTTGGGATAAGTTCGTATGATGTTTTGGGATTGGTTGGCATGTTTGGTCGAGGTCCCAGGGGCCTCGGGTGAGTTTCGGATGCTTAACGGAAGTTGAATTAGACTTGGGAGAAATCTGAAGTTGGCTGAACCTGTCATAACCGCACCTGCGTGTATGGGACCGCAGGTGCGGCACCACAGAAGCGTTTGGAGGACCGCAGGTGTGGTCTGAGGCGAAATTGGGATTTGGTCGCAGATGCGGCCCAAGCACCGCAGAAGTGGCACCGCATCTGCATTCAAGAGGTCGCAGGTGCAGAATTGTTGGTTTAATGAAAAGTTGCAGGTGCAGCTTAGTCTCCGCAGAAGTGGGACAGCATGTGCGGTCCCAAAGTCGCAGATACGGATCCACTGGTCAGAAAAGGAGAAGAACAGGGGTTTGAAATCAAAACTTGGAAAATTGAATTGGGAGCTTGGTAGGAGGTGATTTTTGGAGAGATTTTCGGAGGGAGTTAACTGGTAATGATTCTTAACTCCTTTTTGCTTATAACCCATTAATCTAATCATGAATTCATAATCTAATTTCGGATTTGGGATGAGAAATTGGGAAAATTTTGGAAAAGGTTCTTAGGCCTAATTTTGGGGTTTTGATCAAGATTTGGATGTCGGATTGGAATAATTTTGGTATGTATGAACTCGTGAGAGTGTGATGATTCTAAATTTGTAAATTTTACCTGATTCCGAGACGTGGGCCCGGGGAGGATTTTTGGGCGATTTTCCTAATTTCGCGTATTAGCTTCAAATTAATTAGTTGAATTAGTTACTTGAAGTTATATTTACATTATGCAATTACTTTGAATAGATTCGGGCCATTTGGAGTTGGGTACTCGTGGCAAGAACGTGATATCAAGTTGATTGAGCTGGTTCGAGGTAAGTGGCTTTCCTAACCTTGTGTGGGGGAAACTCCTCTTTGGATTTGGTATTGTTGAAATATGAAATGCCTTGTACGTGAGGTGATGAGTGCGTACATGTGCTAATTGTTGAAAATCCTATTTTTATTAAGTACTACAATTTATGTTTTCTTCCTTGTTGAACACTACTTGCAATTTGAGCCTACTGTTAGCTTAGGGAAGCATGTCTAAGTGATTATTGCTTTACTTGCTCTAACAGTTTTATTCGAATTTTGTACAACATGCTAGGTTAGAAATATCTGTTTTTCCTTGGTATGAAATTGGATGGGATTAAATATTTTTCGTGATGCTGTTATGTGTTTACTTTGGGACTACGAGCGATATCCCAAGAGATCCCCCTTGCTTGTTTATTTGGGACTACGGATTGGTATTCCGAGAGATCCCCCTACACATTAATATTGGGACTACGGGACTGCACCTGGTAGATTTCCCCCTGTACTGAGATTTACATTTGGGACTACGGATTGGTATTCCAGGAGATCTCCTGCGCATTATGAACTAAACTACGGAATGATATCCCGGGAGACCCATTGGATATTCACATTTGGGACTACAGGACGATATCCTGGGAGATCCCCGGTTGCTATCTCTTTGTAGAGCTATCTTCTTTCTGTGATTTTACCTCTGTTGTAGTTGTTGTTATTCTTATTACCCCGTGTTGCTTTATACTATTTCATTTTCTTTTATATATATGTTTATGACCGGTAGGGACCTGACCTTCCTCGTCACTACTCGACCGAGGTTAGGCTTGGCATTTACTGGGTACCGCCGTGGTGTACTCATGCCCTTTCCTGCACATGTTTTTCGTGTGCAGATCCAAGTTTTTCGACTCGGCCCTACTATCCTTGAGGCGAGGCGATTCTTCAGAGACTTCCAGGTATATCTACCGCGTCCGCAGACCGAGAAGTCCCTCTTCATTCTCTCTTGTAGTTATAGCCCTTCAATATTTCTTTTGATTTAGACATTCCGGAGTTAGAATAGTTTGTAGTATCCATAGCTTGTGATTCGTGAGTTTCCGGGTTTTGGGAGTTGTTCAATTTTTGAGATATTGTATTGGTTTTTGCCGAGCGGTATCTTAAACGCTTCTATATTGTTTATCTTCAGTTTTATTAGTTTTTCCGCATTTTGTTTCCTTTCCGCAATTTGTTAGGCTTACCTAGTCGTAGAGACTAGGTGCCATCACGACATGTTCACGGAGGGCGAACTTGGGTTGTGACAAGTTGGTATTAGAGCTCTAGGTTCATAGGAGTCATGGATCACAAGGCAGTTTATTAGAGTCTCGCGGATCGGTACGGAGACGTCTGTGCTTATCCACGAGAGGCTATGTAACTGTTAAGAAAATTTCACTTCATTTGAATTCCTTGTCGTGCGAGATTTTTGATATCGAAATTCTAAACTTCTGTCTTCTATTCTCTCACAGATGGTGAGTACACTTGCTATTGGAGGTGACCAGACACCCATGCCCCCTGCGAGAGCCGTCAGAGGTCGGGGCCGAGGTAGAGGCCGAGGACGCGCGTGGTGCAGCCAGAGCACCCAAGCGAGCTGCTACTGAGGAGCCACCAGCAGTCCAGCTGGAGCCCAGACACCTGAAATGCCTACTGCTACTACTACTCCAGCTCTCCAAGAGACTCTTGCGCAGTTTATGAGTATATACTCCACTCTAGCTCAGGCAGGGTTATTTCCCCTTGATGCAGCCACATCCCAGGCCGGGGGAGGAACACAGACTCTCGCCGCCTGCACTCCTGAGCAGCGAGTGCATGTTGAGCAGGTCCGAGAGATAATACCGGCACAGCCTGTAGCCCCAGCTCAGCCCGAGGAGAGGGCAGTAGCTTCAGAGGAGGAGCAGAAGAGGCTTGAGAGGTTCAAGAAGTATCAGCTTCCTATATTCAATGGACTATCATCAGATGATGCTCTGGGATTTCTAGAGGAGTTCTACCGTATCCTCTGTACCATGGGTATGTCATGATCGAGCGGGGTTCCTTCACTACCTTCCAGCTTTGAGCGGCCGCCTATCAATGGCGGCGTACTTATGAGTCAGACAGTCCAGAAGAGGCAGCTTCCCTGACTTGGACTAATTTTTCAGACATGTTCCTGAGAGAGTATGTTCCTCAGAGCCTCAGAGACGCATGGCGCGCAGAGTTTGAGCATTTGCGCCAGGGTACTATGACTGTCTCGGAGTATGCTGTCTGTTTCACTGACGTGGCTAGGCATGCACCAGCTTTGGTTTCAACTGTTTGTGAGAGGGTTCGCCGGTTTATTGAGGGGCTCATTCCCAACATCAGGTCTAGTATGGCTCGGGAGTTAGAGACGGATATTTCTTATCAGCAGGTGGTGAGCATTGCTAGGAGAGTATAGGGTATGCATGCTCGGGACAGAGAGGAGAGGGAGGCCAAGAGGTCTCGAGAGTCGAACCATTATTCTGGTGTCCGTGCCCCAACTGCAGCTTGTCATGGTAGGAGTTATATGAGTTGCCCCGTTCACTCAGCTCTTCCAGCAGCCAATGGTATTCCAGCTCCTCCTAGACCTCAGGAGCCTTATTATGCACCTCCAGTATCTAGTGCGCCTCCTGCACGGGGTGCTTTCAGTGGCTAGTCGAGCAGACTTGACCCGAGCCAGTCACAGCCACCACGTCCTCCCAGAGCTTGTTTTGAGTGTGGTGACACACGCCATATGCTGAGGGATTGCCCTAGACTTGGGAGGGGTGCACCTTCACAGACTTCTCAGCCACAACACGCTCCGCAGAGTTCTCAGGCTATGATCACGACACCAGTTGCTACCCCACCTACTCAGCCAGCTAGAGGTGGAGGTCGGGGAGGTAGAGGTCGCCCTAGAGGGGGAGGCCAGGCCAGATACTATGCCCTTCCTGTCCGTACTGAGGCTGTCGCCTCCGATTCTGTCGTCGCGGGTATTATCCTGGTCTGTCATAGAGATGCATCGCTTTTATTCGATCCAGGCTCCACATATTCTTATGTGTCCTCTTATTTTGCCCCGCATTTGGGTGTATCTTGGGATTCTTTGAGTTCTCCTGTTTATGTTTGTACTCTTGTGGGAGATTCTATTGTTGTGGATCGCGTTTATCGGTCGTGTTTGGTTGCTCTTAGTGGTTTTGAGACCAGAGACGATTTATTATTGCTCAGCATGGTAGATTTGATGTTATCTTGGGCATGGACTGGTTGTTACCCCATTATGCTATTCTTGATTGTCACGCCAAAATCGTGACGCTGGCTATGCCAGGTGTACCGCGAGTTGAGTGGAGGGGTACTTTAGATCACACTTCTAATAGAGTTATTTCGTTCCTTAAGGCTCAGCGTACGGTTGAGAAGGGGTGTGACGCGTATCTAGCTTATGTGAGAGATGTTAGTATTGATACCCCTACAGTTGATTCAGTCCCAGTAGTACGGGATTTCTCTGATGTGTTCCAAGCCGATCTTCCGGGCACGCCGCCCGATAGAGGTTTCGATTTTGGCATTGATCTATTGCCGGGCACTCAATTCTATTCCTCCATACCGTATGGCTCCTCCTGAGTTGAAGGAGTTAAAGGAGTAGTTACAGGAATTGCTTGATAAGGGTTTCATTCGGCCCAGTGTATCACCTTGGGGTGCTCCTGTCTTATTTGTGAAGAAAAAAGATGGTTCTATGCGTATGTGTATTGATTATCGCCAGTTGAACATGGTTACAGTGAAGAACTGTTATCCTTTGCCTCGTATTGATGACCTGTTTGATCAGTTACAGGGTGCTCGTGTTTTTTCTAAGATTGACTTGCGTTCAAGCTATCATCGGTGGAAGATTCGGGAGCCAGATATCCCGAAGTCTGCCTTCAGGACTCGGTATGGTCATTACGAGTTCCTTGTTATATCATTTGGGCTGACCAATGCCCCAACTGCCTTCATGCATTTGATGTGTATTCTAGCCATATCTTGACTCATTCGTCATTGTCTTTATTGATGACATTCTGGTATACTCCCGGAGTCGGGATGATCATGAGCAGCACCTGAGGACAGTGCTTTAGACTTTGAGAGAAAAGACGTTATATGCTATGTTCTCGAAATGTGAGTTTTGGTTGTATTCCGTGGCATTCTTGGGTCACGCGGTATCGGGTGAGGGGATAAAGGTGGATCCGAAGAAAGTGAAAGCAGTGCAGAGTTGGCCCAGACCATCCTCAACTACAGAGCTCCGCAGATTTCTTGGCTTGGCGGGTTATTACCGTCGATTCGTTGAGGGATTTTCATCCATTGCAACACCTATGACCAGGCTGACCCAGAAGGGTGTTCTGTTCCAGTGGACGGAAGAGTCTAAGGAGAGCTTCCAGAAACTCAAGACAGCGTTGACTACAGCTCCAGTTTTGATATTGCCTACAGGTTCGGGGTCTTATATTGTCTATTGTGATGCCTCGAGGATTGGCCTTGGAGCGGTATTGATGCAGGACGGTAGGGTAATTGCTACGTGTCCAGACAATTGAAAGTGCATGTTAAATTATCCTGTCTATGATCTTGAGTTAGCTGCTATTGTTCACGCCTTGAAGATCTAGTGTCATTATTTGTACGGGGTGCCTTGTGAGATTTATACTGATCTCTGGAGTTTGCAGCATTTGTTCAAGCAGAAGGACCTTAATTTGCACCAGGGGAGGTGGTTAGAGCTGCTGAAGGACTATGACATCACTATCATGTATCACCCGAGCAAGGCCAATGTGGTGGCCGATGCTTTGAGTCACCGGGCAGAGAGTTTGGAGAGTTTGGTTTATCTACCAGCAGTGGAGAGGCCCATGGCGATGGATGTTCAGGCCTTAGCCAGCCAGTTTGTGAGGTTGGATCTTTCGGAGCCCAGTCGGGTCCTTGCTTGTGTGGTTTCTCGGTCTTGCTTGTTTGATCGTATCCGGGAGCGTTAGTTTGATGACCCTCCTTTGCTTGTCCTCAAGGACAAGGTTCTGCAAGGTGTTGCCAGAGATGTTACCATTGGTGATGACGGGGTATTGAGGATGCAGGGTCGAATTTGTGTACCCAATGTTGATGGGCTTCGGGAGTTGATTCTAGAGGAGGCCCATAGTTCGCGGTATTCCATCCATCCGGGTGCCGCAAATATGTACCACGATTTGAGACATCACTATTGGTGGAGGCGGATGAAGAAAGATATAGTTGGGTTTGTAGCTCGGTGCCTCAATAGTCAGCAGGTAAAGTATGAGCACCAGAGGCCGGGTGGATTCCTTCAGCAGATAGAGATTCTAGAGTGGAAGTGGGAGCAGATCACCATGGACTTCGTAGTTGGGCTCCCATGGACTTTGTGGAAGTTCGATGCCATTTGGGTGATTGTGGATCGGCTGACCAAGTCCGCGCACTTCATTCCTATGTGTACCACCTATTCTTCAGAGCGGTTAGCAGAGATTTATATCCGGAAGATTGTCCGTCTGCATGGTATTCCAGTTTCCAATATTTCAGATAGAGGTACTCAGTTCACATCACGGTTCTGGAGGGCCGTACAACATAAGTTGGGCACTCGAGTAAAGTTGAGCATAGCATTTCACCCCTAAACGGAAGGACAGTCCGAGCGCACTATTCAGATTCTTAAGGATATACTCCGTGCGTGTGTGATAGAGTTTGGAGGTTCTTGGGATCAGTTCTTGCCACTGTCTGAGTTTGCTTACAACAACAGCTATCGGTCCAGCATTCAGATGGCATCGTACGAGGCCTTGTATGGTAGGCGGTGTAGATCCCCGGTGGGTTGGTTCAAGCCGGGCGAGGCTAGATTATTGGGCACATACTTGGTATAGGATGCTTTAGAGAAGGTTAAGGTGATTCAGGATAGACTCCGTACAACCCAGTCCAGACAGAAGAGTTATGCGGGCCGGAAGGTTCGTGATATTTCCTACATTGTTGGAGAGCGGGTCTTGCTTCGGATTTCGCCTATGAAGGACGTTATATGATTTGGAAGAAGGAGAAATTCAGTCCGAGGTTTACTGGTCCTTTTGAGATATTGTGGCGCGTTGGGGAGGTTCCTTATGAACTTGCCTTACCTCCCAGCTTGGCAGGAGTTTATCCGGTATTTCATGTTTCGATGCTCCGGAGGTATCACAGTGATCCGTAGCACGTGTTGGATTTCAGTTCAATCCAGTTGGACAAGGATCTATGTTACATTGAGGAGCCAATGGCGATATTGGACATGCAGGTTCGGAAGTTGAGGTCAAAGAGCATTGCATCAGTGAAGGTTCAGTGGCTGGGTCAGCCGGTCGAGGAGGCGACTTGGGAGACCGAGCAGGATATGCGCAGCCGCTACCCTCATCTTTTCACTACTTCAGGTATGTCTCTATCCTCGTTCGAGGACGAATGAATGTTTTAAGAGGGGGAGGATGTAACGAGCGGCCGGTCATTTTAAGAATTAACGCCTCGATCCCCTATTAACTGCTTTCCCCGTGCTTATTTCTGCTATTATGAGTTTCCGGGAGGATTCGTTTGGAGTTTCGAAGTGTTTTGGGACACTTAGTCCCTAAATGAGAGTTTAAGCTTTAGTATTTGGACCGTAGTCAGATCAGTGTGAAGACGGCCTCGGAATGGAATTCCATTGGTTCCGTTAGCTCCGTTAGGTGATTTTGGGCTTAGGGGCGTGTTCGGATTTTGTTTTGGAGTTCCGTAGCTTGATTAGGCTTGAAATGCCGAAAGTCGAATTATTAAAGTTTCCGGTTTGATAGTGAGATTTTGATATCGGGGTCGGAATGGAATTCCAAAAGTTGGAGTAGGTCCGTTGTGTCATTTGGGACGTGTGTGCAAAAATTCAGGTAATTCGGACTAGGTTTGATAGGCTTTTTAATCGAAAGCAGAAATTGGAAGTTTTGGAAATCCTTAGGCTTGGATTGGAGACTGATTTGTGGTTTTAGCGTTGTTTGATGCGATTCAATGGTTGGGATAAGTTCGTATGATGTATTTGGATTGGTTGGCATGTTTAGTCGAGGTCCCGGGGGCCTCGGGTGAGTTTCGGGTGCTTAATGGAAGTTGAATTAGACTTAGGAGAAATCTAAAGTTGGCTGAACCTGTCATAACCGCACATGCGTGTATGGGACCACAGGTGCGGCACCGCAGAAGCGTTTGGAGGACCGCAGGTGCGGTCTGAGGCGAAATTGGGATTTGGTCGCAGATGCGGCCCAGGCACCACAGAAGCGGCACCGCATCTGCGTACAAGAGGTCGTAGGTGCGGAATTGTTGGTTTAATGAAAAGTTGCAGGTGTGGCTTAGTCTATGCAGAAGCGGGACCGCAGGTGCGGTCCTAGAGTCGCAGATACGGATCCACTGGTCAGAAAAGGGGAAGAACGAGGGTTTGAAATCAAAAATTGGAAAATTGAATAGGGAGCTCGGTAGGAGGCGATTTTTGGAGAGATTTTTGGAGGGAGTTAACTGGTAATGATTCTTAACTCCTTTTTACTTATAACCCATTAATCTAATTATGAATTCATCATATAATTTCGGATTTGGGATGAGAAATTGGGAAAAATTTGGAAAAGGTTCTTAGGCCTAATTTTGGGGTTTTGATCAAGATTTGGATGTCGGATTGGAATAATTTTGGTGTGTATGAACTCGTGAGAGTGTGAGGATTTTGAATTTGTAAATTTTACCGATTCCGAGACGTGGGCTCGGGGAGGATTTTTGGGCGATTTTCCTAATTTCGCGTATTAGCTTCGAATTAATTAGTTGAATTAGTTACTTGAAGTTATATTTACATTATGCAATTAATTTGAATAGATTTGGGCCATTTGGAGTCGGGTACTCGTGGCAAGAATGTGATATCGAGTTGATTGAGCTGGTTCGAGGTAAGTGGCTTGCCTAACCTTGTGTGGGGGAAACTCCCCTTAGGATTTGGTATTGTATATATATGAAATGCCTTGTACGTGAGGTGACGAGTGCGTACATGTGCTAATTGTTGAAAATCCTATTTTTATTAAGTACTACAATTTGTGTTTTCTTCCTTGTTGAACACTACTTGCAATTTAAGCCTACTGTTAGCTTAGGGAAGCATGTCTAAGTGATTTAATTGTTTTACTTGCTCAAACTGTTTTATTCGAATTTTGTGCAGCACTAGGTTAGAAATATCTGTTTTTCCTTGGTATGAAATTGGATAGGATTGAATATTCTTCGTGATGCTGTTGTGTGTTTACTTTGGGACTACGAACGGTATCCCGGGAGATCCCCCTTGCTTTTTTATTTGGGACTACAGATTGGTATTCCGGGAGATTCCCCTGCACATTTATATTGGGACTACGGGACTGCACCCGGTAGATTTCCCCCTGTACTGAGATTTGCATTTGGGACTACGGATTGGTATTTCGGGAGATCCCCTGCGCATTATGAACTGAACTATGGGATGATATCCTGGGAGATCCATTGGATATTCACATTTGGGACTATAGGACGATATCCTGGGAGATCCCCGGTTGCTATCTCTATGTAGAGCTATCTTCTTTCTGTGATTTTACCTCTATTGTAGTTGTTGTTATTCTTATTACCCCGTGTTGCTTTATACCGTTTCATTTCCTTTTATATATATGTTTATGATCGGTAGGGCCCTGACCTTCCTCGTCACTACTCAATCGAGGTTAGGCTTGGCACTTACTGGGTACCGCCGTGGTGTACTCATGCCCTTTCCTGCACATGTTTTTCGTGTGCAGATCCAGGTTCTTCGACTCGGCCCTACTATCCTTGAGGCGAGGCGATTCTTCAAAGACTTCGAGGTATATCTTCCGCGTCTGCAGACCGAGAAGTCCCTCTCCATTCTCTCTTGTGGTTATAGCCCTTCTATGTTTCTTTTTATTTAGACATTCCGGAGTTAGAACACTATGTAGTATCCATATCTTGTGATTCTTGAGTTTCTGGGTTTTGGGAGTTGTTTAGTTTTTGAGATATTGTATTGGTTTATGCCGGGCGGCATCTTAAATGCTTCTATATTGTTTATCTTCCGTTTTATTAGTTTTTTCTGCATTTTGTTTCCTTTCCGCAGTTTGTTAGGCTTACCTAGTCGCAGAGACTAGGTGCCGTCACGACATGTTCACGGAGGGCGAATTTGGGTCGTGACAAGTTGGTATCAGAGCTCTAGGTTCATAGGAGTGATGAATTACAAGCCGCTTTATTAGAGTCTCGCGGATCGGCACGGAAACGTCTGTGCTTATCTACGAGAGGCTATGTAACTGTTAAGAAAATTTCACTTCATTTGAATTCCTTGTCGTGCGAGATTTTTGATATCGAAATTCTAAACTTCTGTCTTCTATTCTCTCACAGATGGTGAGGACACTTGCTACTGGAGGTGACCAGACACCCGCGCCCCCTGCGAGAGCCGTCAGAGGTCGGGGTTGGGGTAGAGGCCGGGACGCGCACGCAGTGCAGCTAGAGCACCTGCGCGAGCTGCTACCGAGGAGCCACCAACAGTTCCAGCTGGAGCCCAGGCGCCTGACACGCCTACTGCTACTACTACTCCAGTTCTCCAGGAGACTCTTGCACAGTTTATGAGTATGTACTCACTCTAGCTCAGGCAGGGTTGCTTGCCCTTGCTGCAGCCACATCCCAGGCCGGGGGAGGAGCACAGACTCTCGCCGCCCGTGCTCCTGAGCAGCGAGTGCATGTTGAGCATGTCCCAGAGATTGTACCGGCACAACCCGAGGAGAGGGCAGTAGCTTTAGAGGAGGAGCAGAAGAGGCTTGAGAGGTTCAAGAAGTATCAGCCTCCTATATTCAGTGGACTAGCATCAGATGATGCTTTGGGATTTCTAGAGGAGTGCTACCGTATCCTCCGTACCATGGGTATATCAGGATCGAGCGGGGTTTCCTTCACTACCTTCCAGCTTCGAGGGGCCGCCTATCAGTGGTGGCGTACTTATGAGTTAGACAGTCAAGATTAGGTAGCTTCCCTGACTTGGACTCAGTTTTCAGATATGTTCCTGTGAGAGTATGTTCCTCAGAGCCTCAGGGATGCATGGCGCACAGAGTTTAAGCATTTGCGCCAGGGTACTATGACTGTCTCGGAGTATGCTGTCAGTTTCACCGACTTGGCTAGGCATGCACCAGGTTTGGTATCTACTTTTCGCGAGAGGGTTCGCCGGTTTATTGAGGGGCTCATTCCCAGCATCAGGTCTAGTATGGCTCGGGAGTTGGAGATGGATATTTCTTATCAGCAGGTGGTGAGCATTGCTAGGAGAGTAGAGGGTATGCATGCTCCGGACAGAGAGAAGAGGGAGGCCAAGAGGTCTCGAGAGTCGGACCATTATTCTGGTGCCCGTGCCCCAGCTACAGTCGTCATGGTGGGGGTTATATGAGTCACCCCGTTCACTCAGCTCTTCCTGTAGCCAGTGGTATTCCAGCTCCTCCTAGACCTCAGGAGCCTTATTATGCATCTCCAGTATCAAGTGCGCCTCCTGCACGGGGTGTTTTCAGTGGCCAGTCCAGCAGACCTGGCCCGAGCCAGTCACAGCCACCAAGTCCTCCCAGAGCTTATTTTGAGTGTGGTGACACACGCCATATGGTGAGGGATTGCCTTAGACTTGGGAGGGGTGTACCTTCACAGACTTCTCAGCCACAGCGCGCTCCGCAGGGTTCTCAGGCTATGATCACGGCTGCAGTTGCTACCCTACCTGCTCAGCCAGCTAGAGGTAGAGGTCGGGGAGGTAGAGGTCGCCCTAGAGGGGGAGGCCAGGCCAGATACTATGCCCTTCCTGTCCGTACTGAGGCTGTCGCCTCCGATACTGTCATCACAGATATTATCCTGGTCTGTCATAGAGATGCATCAGTTTTATTCGATCCAGGCTCCACTTATTCTTATGTTTCCTCTTATTTTGCCCCGCATTTGGGTGTATCTCGGGATTCTTTGAGTTCTCCTCTTTATGTTTGTACTCCTATGGGAGATTCTCTTGTTATGGACCGCGTTTATCGGTCGTGTTTGGTTGCTCTTAGTGGTTTTGAGACTAGAGCCGATTTATTATTGCTCAGCATGGTAGATTTGATGTTATCTTAGGCATGGACTGGTTGTCGCCCCATTATGCTATTCTTGATTGTCACGCCAAATCCATGACGCTGGTTATGCCAGGTGTACCGCGAGTTGAATGGAGGGGTACATTAGATCACACTTCCAATAGAGTTATTTCGTTCCTTAAGGCTCAGCGTACGGTTTAGAAGGGGTGTGACACGTATCTTGCTTATGTGAGAGATGTTAGTATTGATACCCTTACAGTTGATTCGGTCCCAGTAGTACGAGATTTCTCTGATGTGTTTCCAGCCGATCTTCCGGGCACGCCGCCCGATAGAGGTATTGATTTTAGCATTGATCTATTACCGGGCACACAACCCATTTTTATTCCTTCGTACCGTATGGCTCCTCCTGAGTTGAAGGAGTTGAAGCAGCAGTTACAGGAACTTGATAAGGGTTTCATTCGGTCCAATGTATCACCTTGGGGTGCTCCTGTCTAATTTGTGAAGAAAAAGGATGGTTCTTTGCGTATGTGTATTGATTATCGCCAGTTGAACAAGGTTACAGTGAAGAACTGTTATCCTTTGCCTCGTACTGATGACCTTTTTGATCAGTTACAGGGTGCTCGTGTGTTTTCTAAGATTGACTTGCGTTCAGGCTATCATCAGTTGAAGATTCGGGAGCCAGATATCCTGAAGTCTGCCTTCAGGACTCGGTATGGTCATTACGAGTTCCTTGTTATGTCATTTGGGCTGACCAATGCCCCAACTGCCTTCATGCATTTGATGTGTATTCCAGCCATATCTTGACTCATTCGTCATTGTCTTTATTGATGACATTCTGGTATGCTCCTGGAGTCGAGAAGATCATGAGCAGTACCTGAGGACAGTGCTTCAGACTTTGAGAGAAAAGACGTTATATGCTATGTTCTCGAAATGTGAGTTTTGGTTGGATTCCGTGGCATTCTTGGGTCACGCGGTATCGAGTGAGGGGATAAAGGTGGATCCGAAGAAAGTGAAAGCAGTGCAGAGTTGGCCCAGACCATCCTCAGCTACAGAGCTCCGCAGATTTCTTGGCTTGACGGGTTATTACCGCCGATTTTTTGAGGGATTTTCATCCATTGCAACACCTATGAACAGGCTGACCCAGAAGGGTGCTCCGTTCCAGTAGACGGAAGAGTGTGAGGAGAGTTTCCAAAAACTCAAGACAGCTTGGACTACAACTCCAATTTCGATATTGCCTACCGGTTCGGGGTCTTATACTGTCTATTGTGATGCCTCAAGGATTGGCCTTGTATGCAGGATGGTAGGATGATTGCCTACGCGTCCAGACAGTTGAAAGTGCATGAGAAGAATTATCATGTCCATGATCTTGAGTTAGCTGCTATTGTTCACGCCTTGAAGATCTGGCGTCATTATTTGTACGGGGTGCCTTGTGAGATTTATACTAATCACCGGAGTTTGCAGCAGAAGGACCTTAATTTGTGCTAGAGGAGGTGGTTAGAGCTGCTGATGGACTATGACATCACTATCTTGTATCACCCAGGCAAGGCCAATGTGGTGGCCGATGCTTTGAGTCGCCGGGCGGAGAGTTTAGGGAGTTTGGCTTATCTACCAGCAACGGAGAGGCCCATGGCGATGGACGTTCAGGCCTTAGCCAGCCAGTTTGTGAGGTTGGATCTTTTGGAGCCCATCCGGGTCCTTGCTTGTGTGGTTTCTCGGTCTTCCTTGTTTGATCGTATCCGGGAGCGTCAGTTTGATGACCCTCATTTGCTTGTCCTCAAGGACAAGGTTCTGCGAGGTGATGCCAGAAATGTTACCATTGGTGATGATGGGGTATTGAGGATGCAAGGTCGAATTTGTGTACCCAATATTGATGGGCTTCGGGAGTTAATTCTAGAGGAGGCCCATAGTTCGCGGTATTCCATCCATCCGGGTGCCGCGAAGATGTACCAGGATTTGAGACATCACTAATGGTGGAGGCGGATGAAGAAAGATATAGTTGGGTTTGTAGCTCGGTGCCTCAATAATCAGCAGGTAAAGTATGAGCACTAGAGGCCGGGTGGGTTGCTTCAACATATAGAGATTCCGGAGTCGAAGTGGGAGCGGATCACCATGGACTTCGTAGTTGGGCTCCCATGGACTTTGTGGAAGTTCGATGCCATTTGGGTGATTGTGGATCGGCTGACCAAGTCCGCGCACTTCATTCCTATGTGTACCACCTATTCTTCAGAGCGGTTAGCAGAGATTTATATCCGGAAGATTGTCCGTCTGCATGGTATTCGAGTTTCCAATATTTCAGATAGAGGTACTCAGTTCACATCACGGTTCTGGAGGGCCGTACAACATAAGTTGGGCACTCGAGTAAAGTTGAGCATAGCATTTCACCCCCAAACGGAAGGACAGTCCGAGCGCACTATTCAGATTCTTAAGGATATACTCCGTGCGTGTGTGATGGAGTTTGGAGGTTCTTGGGATCAGTTCTTGCCACTGGCTGATTTTGCTTTCAACAACAGCTATCAGTCCAGCATTCAGATGGCACCGTATGAGGCCTTGTATGGTAGGCGATGTAGATCCCCGGTGGGTTGGTTCAAGCCGGGCGAGGCTAGATTATTGGGCACAGACTTGGTACAGGATGCTTTAGAGAAGGTTAAGGTGATTCAGGATAGACTCCGTACAGCCCAGTCCAGACAGAAGAATTATGTGGACCTGAAGGTTCGTGATGTTTCCTACATGGTTAGAGAGCGGGTCTTGCTTCGGGTTTCGCCTATGAAGGGCGTTATGAGATTTGGGAAGAAGGAGAAATTGAGTCTGAGGTTTATTGGTCCTTTTGAGATATTGCGGCGCGTTGGGGAGGGTTCTTATGAACTTGCCTTACCTCCCAGCTTGGCAGGAGTTCATCCGGTATTTCATGTTTCGATGCTCTGGAGGTATCACGGTGATCCGTTGCACGTGTTGGATTTCAGTTCAGCCAGTTGGACAAGGATCGATCTTACATTGAGGAGCCAGTGGCGATATTGGACAGGCAGGTTCGGAAGTTGAGGTCAAAGAATATTGCATCAGTGAAGGTTCAGTGGCGGGGTCAGCCGTTCGAGAAGGTGACTTGGGAGACCGAGCGGGATATGCGCAGCCATTACCCTCATCTTTTCACTACTTCAGGTATATCTCTATGCTCGTTCGAGGACGAATGAATGTTTTAAGAGGGGGAGGATGTAACGACCTGGCCGGCCGTTTTAAGAATTAACGCCCCGATCCCCTATTAACTGCTTTTCCCATGCTTATTTCTGCTATTGTGAGTTTCCGTGAGGATTCGTTTGGAGTTTCGAAGTGTTTTGGGACACTTAGTCCCTAAATGAGAGTTTAAGCTTTAGAATTTGGACCTTAGTCAGAGCACTGTGAAGACGGCCTCGGAATGGAAATCCGTTGGTTCTGTTAGCTCCGTTGGGTGATTTCGGGCTTAGGCGCATGTTCGGATTGAAGGTCCGTAGCTTGATTAGGCTTGAAATGCCGAAAGTCGAGAAGTTTCCAGTTCGACAGTGAGATTTTGATATCGGGCTCGAAATGGAATTCCGGAAGTTGGAGTAGGTCCGTTGTGTCATTTGGGACGTGTGTGCAAAATTTCAAGTAATTCGGACTAGGTTTGATAGACTAATTGATCGAAAGCGGAAATTGGAAGTTTTGGAAATCCTTAGGCTTGGATTGGAGAGTAATTTGTGGTTTTAGCATTGTTCGATGCGATTCGAGGGTCGGGATAAGTTCGTATGATGTTTTAGGATTGGTTGGCATGTTTGGTCGAGGTCCCGGGGGCCTCGAGTGAGTTTCGGGTGCTTAACCGAAGTTTAATTAGACGTAGGAGAAATCTGAAGTTGGCTGAACTTGTCATAACCGCACTTGCGTGTATGGGACCGTAGGTGCGGCACCGCAGAAACGTTTGGAGGACCGCAGGTGCGGTCTGAGGCGAAATTGGGATTTGGTCGCAAATGCGGCCCAGGCACCGTAGAAGCGGCACCGCATCTGCGTACAAGAGGTCGCAGGTGCGGAATTGTTAGTTTAATGAAAAGTCGCAGGTGCGGCTTAGTCTCCGCAGAAGCGGGACCGCAGGTGCGGTCCCAGAGTCGCAGATGCGGATCCACAGGTCAGAAAAGGGGAAGAACGAGGGTTTGAAATCAAAACTTGGAAAATTGAATTGGGAGCTCGGTAGGAGGAGATTTTTGGAGAGATATTCAGAGGGAGTTAACTGGTAATGATTCTTAACTCCTTTTTACTTATAACCCATTAATCTAATCATGAATTCATCATCTAATTTCGGATTTGGGATGAGAAATTGGGAAAAATTTGGAAAAGGTTCTTAGGCCTAATTTTGGGGTTTTGATCAAGATTTGGATGTCGGATTGGAATAATTTTGGTGTGTATGAACTCGTGAGAGTGTGAGGATTCTGAATTTGTAAATTTTACCCGATTCCGAGACGTGGGCCCGGGGAGGATTTTTGGGCAATTTTCCTAATTTCGCGTATTAGCTTCGAATTAATTAGTTGAATTAGTTACTTGAAATTATATTTACATTATGTAATTACTTTGAATAGATTTGGGACATTTGGAGTCGGGTACTCGTGGCAAGAACGTGATATCGAGTTCATTGAGCTGGTTTGAGGTAAGTGGCTTGCCTAACCTTGTGTGGGGGAAACTCCCCTTAGGATTTGGTATTGTTGATATATGAAATGCCTTGTACGTGAGGTGACGAGTGCGTACATGTGCTAATTGTTGAAAATCCTGTTTTTATTAAGTACTACAATTTATGTTTTCTTCCTTGTTGAACACTACTTGCAATTTAAGCCTAATGTTAGCTTAGGGAAGCATGTCCAAGTGATTTAATTGCTTTACTTGCTCAAACTGTTTTATTCGAATTTTGTGCAGCATGCTGTGATGATCCGACCCGTCGTCACGTGAGTTACCGCCCCGTTTCCCCCATGTTATGCTTCTTCATGTTTCATTATCAGTATTTGATGTGTTAGAGTTGGTTTGGAATGGTTTTGATAAGAAATGAGACACTTAGTCTCTTTAAGGAAGGCTTGTTTTGGAAAGGTCAACCGGATGTTGACCTATGAGTTAGAGGGCTCGGATGTGGATTCCGACGATTCGGTTAGCTTCGGGGGATGATTTGTGACTTAGGCGTGTGATCGGAAGTAATTTTGGAGGTCCGGTGTAGAATTAGGCTTGAATTGGCGAAGTTAGTATTTTGGCGAATTCCGGCGGATAGGTGAGATTTTGATCCGAGGGTCGGAATGAGACTCCGAGAGTTGTAGTAGCTTCGTTAGGTGATTTTGGATGTGTTTGCAAAATTTCAGGTCATTCGGAGGTGTTTTGCTTGGGTTTTTTATCGAATGCGTGTTTCGGAAGTTTTAGAAGAACTTAGGCTTGAATTCGATGAGAAATGATGGTTTTAGTATTGTTTGAGGTGTTTTGATTATTGGAGCAAGTTAGAATAAGGTATTGGATCATGTTGGTGTCTTTGGTTGAGGTCCCGGGGCCTCGGGGTGATTTCGGATGGCTAACGGGATGAAAATTTAAGTTGGAGATTGCAGGTTCATATCTGATATCTGGTATTTTCGCTACTGCGGAAACGGACCGCAGAAGCGGTTCCGCAGAAGCGTGAGGAGGGTCGCAAAAGCGGCTTATGGCCTAATAGGGTAGTTTCGCAGAAGCGGAACATTTTCCGCTTAAGCGAGTCCGCAGAAGCGGACAGGCGAACGCAGAAGCGGTTTTTGTGCTGGAGAGTTAGTTCCGCAGAAGCGGACATTATGTCGCAGAAGCGGCCTTGGATTTTTAAATGAAATTCCGTAGAAGCGGAAAAATTACCGCAGATGCGGTAGTCGCAGAAGCGACAAAGGACCGCAGAAGCGGAAATAACTGATCAGAAAGGATTTTAATTCCCTTCGTGAAATATTTGCAGAATACATATATCAACTTCGGACTTGGGGTGTTCTTGAGCGATTTTGAAGAGGAAATTCAAGGACTTCGATCAGGTAAGCATTCTTGGACTTAGAACACAATATTATCATGCAAATACATGAAATTAGGGTGAAAACTTAAGGAAATAAGGTCAAAATGGTGGTTTAAGGCTTGAAACCTAAGAGAACAAAAATGAGAATTTGAAGGGTCATTTGGACTCGGATTGTGGTAAATTTGATACGTATAGACTCGTGGCGAGACGAGGAATTCGGTGATGTGAATTTTGTAATTTTTAGAGACGTGGGCCCGGGGCTCGGGTTTTGCCAACTTCGTGATTTTCGATGTTTTTCGAGTCTTTTCGATTGGGTTATATTCCCTTAGCATATTGTGACATATTCGTTGTGGTTTTGGTCAGATTCGACGCACGAAGAGGTGAATTCGAAAGGTAAGGGCATAGCAAGCTAGGACCTTGGCCGGCTTTAGGTTAGTAATAAATGTAAATGCTGTGTTGAGGGTTTGAAACCCCGAATTTGCACAACGTAGTACTTTGTGAGGTGACTTGCACGCCGGATAACGGGCGTGGGGTAGAGCACCGTCAGGGATTGTGACTTGGTCCGTTCCGCTTAATAGAATTGATACCTATTTGATTGTAGATTTGTAATATCCTTATAAAAATGGATTAATTGTCATAATTGGGCTTCGTGCCAACTACTTGAATCCTTCAGGAATTATTTTAATGGTTTCTTACCATATTTATAAATATTAAACTCAGTCCTGGTATTTAATACTGTGTTTGAAATCTCAGCCATTTTCTTAAACTAGAAATTAAGTTAATATTTTTAAATAAAGTTTGGGTTGAATATTTTTATACTATTGTGTGATTTTTGGACTGAGTATGGGATCGGGCTGCACGCTGCAACAGTATTATAATGATATTGATATGAGGCCAAGGGCCTGTTTGATGCCACGAGATGGCTTATTATTGCGCTTGGGCTGTAAGGGGCCCCTCCCGGAGTTTGCACACCCCCAGTGAGCGCCCTCGACGTTAAATAAATGGAGCGGGTTGCACGGCCGCAGCGGGGTACTGGAGGTACCGGTTTATGTGTTGCATTGCATACTTGATTGCCATTTACTTATTTATCTGTTGTGATATTTCTATAATTGTTTTCATTAGTTTATTGAGTTGATATTATTTAGATTGAGCTGCTGTAATTATAGCTTACTTTGTGCCTGTCCAGGATTTCTTACTCTCAACCCTTATTTATGTTTATTACTTTCTGGGTTGGAAGTACTCACAATACTCCCTGCACCTTGTGTGCAGATCCAGGTACACCACAGGGTGAGTGAGGATTTGTTAGCTGAGCAGCAGGATCTGGGAGTATCGAGGTAGCTACATGGCGTTCGCAGCCTTGATCTCTCCCCTCTATCTTTATCCTTTTATTCGCATTTTCTTTCCTAGACAGATTTGTGATTAGGTGAATATTCTGTATTAGAGGCTCATGTTCGTGACACCAGATTCTGTAGGCTGACTAGTATTTTATTTTGGGGTTTTCGAATATTAGAGATTATTTCAGAGATTTCGCACTTAAATTTGGTATTTTATTAGTGAATATTAATTTATCTATCTAGATTAATTGGCTAAGGTTGTGTAAATGGTCGGGCTTGCCTAGCAGTGTGTTGGGCGCCATCACGACCGGGGTTGGGTCGTGACAAGGTGGTATCAGAGCCTAGGTTACTTGGTCTCGCGAGTCATGAGCCGGTTTAGTAGAGTCTCGTGGATCGGTACGGAGACGTCTGTACTTATCCTCGGGAGGCTGCAGAACCTTTAGGAAAACTTCACATTCTTGAATTCTTATCGTGCGTTCTTGATTCAGCTTGAAAAGAAACTCTTGAAATTCATTCGACGTGTTCGTACGCGCGCGTGAGCGCTCAATATCAGATGTGCCTAAATAGCTTGTGATTCCCTGATCGAGGGGTGAGACGTGATCTTTGTGAGTTGATGTCGGGCCAGTTGGGTGGACTTGAGGCCGGATTTTGCTTATGGCTTGAGCACCAAGATGCTGATTATGTGAGCTGTGTTTTTGAACTTATACGTTCGGTATTGTCCCCATTAGCGGGAATGACAGTTGGGTAGCTATGTGATGAGTACGTTAGCACTACGAGAGGTATCTATATGACTTGGAAGTGGCGAGGAGGCCTGCTGGATGATAGAAGAACTATTAGGTGTTTGAATTTCCATCGAGACGAGGTATAGCTCCGAGTTATGGGCGTGTGAAGAATCTTTTCAAGATCCTAGTTGGGAGTGAAGTAAGTTGCATGTTACGGTATGAGTTCAGACTCAGGAAGACGAAGTACCTGTGTAATGTGTATAATTGTGGAAGACATACAGAAATGTTATATTGAGGCGAAAACAGGTGGGTTATCTCCCGCGGAGTGTTCTAAAGTGGTGTGATCCTTATGTGTATGTTAGGATATCTCATTTACAAGTAAAGAAAATGTGTTGAAATCTAAATTGGTCGCTTAGGGAGTGGGTGTATCTGTCGCGAAGGTGAAGGTGAGAATTGTAGAAGAGTTAAATTCTAACTGATCTATGATTTCACAAGCCTATAGAGGATTTGAGTTAATCTCACTATGATATCATGACAGCAATAGAGTACATGCGTAGGATTTATTGAGTGCATTTTGATCTATGGCTTCGATCCAAGTTGGGAATTTGCTATTGATTAAGTTTATTGCACGGC
Source organism: Nicotiana attenuata (assembly GCF_001879085.1). Lineage (NCBI taxonomy): Eukaryota > Viridiplantae > Streptophyta > Magnoliopsida > Solanales > Solanaceae > Nicotiana > Nicotiana attenuata. Next base: position 132,181 of record NW_017672057.1, on the reverse strand, counting down.
TAGGTGCTATGTTCGTTCCAGTTTGANTTGATGTACACGTCTTTTAGGTTAAGTGTTTATGTGTGGATCGGGTGGCACGCCGCCATGAGTGTGTTATTTGGATCGGGTTGCGCGCCGCAACAGTATGATATTGAGCATGGTTTTCTATATGCTATTTTTGTATGCCTTGCTTCTTATTTTTCTAAGGAGAGCACATAGTAGTGCGTGAGTTAGGCAGTTCCTTTCAGAGTTCTTTTCTTTTTGTACCGCGTTCGTATCGGTAGCCTATCGGCGCTTTGTGGCATCATATGAGACTTTTAATTATGTCTGGGGTGGCTTATTGCCCGAGCAGTTCGTACTGGGTGAGACGAGATTATTGAATTCGATCTCAGTGCAATCTGAGCAGATGAAGTAAATTAAGGGGGCTAAGACCATTATTTGGTTCAGAATGAGGTGATAGTTCTTGCCAGAAGTATAGACCCAATGAATGGTTGGTTCGGCAGTGTCATGAATTCATACAGATCTCATCCGTCGTGTCGGTATTGGAAGAATTTGAACAAGACCTATGTAGGTCATGCAGAGCATGGGATGTGTAATGATTCTCTTTGGCTCCAGACATCAATTGAGCATGGTTGTCGATTTCAAGCATAGTCACTAGAGGTGTTCCAGGTGGAAGTAGTATTTAGATAGGATCGTGCGTTGCAACAAAACCGTGTGGAAACATGACCTTGCGGGTCAAACTTGTGTGTTCTATTCTATGATGTGAGACAGGGTCTCAGCCTTTTGTTGTGGCAGTTCTGATGAGCTTGAGGTACCGCTCTTTCGTTTGAGTCATTTTCATGATTTGAGTATGTTCAGACCGTTTCTTATTGGTACGCGTATTATGCAAGTTGTGGCTTAGGCCGGTATTGAGGTGTCATATCACCAGAGTGGTGTGTTGGATTTGAGGATCGTTGGGGTCACTAATGAATTCGAACGGATTCAATTTCAGTATGTTGGAAGGGTAATGTCGAGCTTAGACTCAGAAAAATTTGATGTAGTATTTGCCAAAGGAGAAGTGGTTTCATGAATGGTTGATATGAGAAATGGTGATGGCTTACTGCGCGTTTTAGTTAACAGTTGCAGTATATGTAAAGGTGTTGGAATGAGACTTTGGCTAATAAGAGATTTCTATCGGTACTTGGTTGTTGTGGGCAGTTGCTGTGAATGGGAGTTATCGCTGTGTGTGTTTGAGTTATTGGTATATCATATAATTGCACCCGAGGTTGCAGGCATGGTCTATTACAGCTGGTTTAGGCTTATTTTGAATATAGATATGAGGTTCTTATCTTGTGTATGATTTCGGAAAGTGCAGGGTGGTTCTATGGTTTATGGACTAGATGAATTGTGAAAATTTCAGCTATGTTGTGTTATCGGACCTATGCGAGATAGGGTGACGTGGGATCACCCCGGTTATATGCACGGTAAAGTTATTCAGCTATTGGTTGGCTTCTAGAACAACTCTGGGTACGCTTGAGGACAAGCGTTTGTTTAAGTTGGGGAGGATGTGACGACCCGACCCGTCGTCACGTGAGTTACCGCCCCGTTTCCCCCATGTTATGCTTCTTCATGTTTCATTATCAGTATTTGATGTGTTAGAGTTGGTTTGGAATGGTTTTGATTATAAATGAGACACTTAGTCTCTTTAAGGAAGGCTTGTTTTGGAAAAGTCAATCGGATGTTGACCTATGAGTTAGAGGGCTCGGATGTGGATTCCGACGATTCGGTTAGCTTCGGGGATGATTTCTGACTTAGGAGTGTGATCGGAAGTAATTTTGGAGGTCCGGTGTAGAATTAGGCTTAAATTGGCGAAGTTAGTATTTTGGTGAATTCCGGCGGATAGGTGAGATTTTGATCCGAGGGTCGGAATGAGATTCCGAGAGTTGCAGTAGCTTCGTTAGGTGATTTTGGATGTGTGTGCAAAATTTCAGGTCATTCGGAGGTGTTTTGGTTGGGTTTTTGATCGAATGCGTGTTTCGGAAGTTTTAGAAGAACTTAGGCTTGAATTCGATGAGAAATGATGGTTTTAGTGTTGTTTGAGGTGTTTTGATGATTGGAGCAAGTTAGAATAAGGTATTGGATCATGTTGGTGTCTTTGGTTGAGGTCTCGGGGGCCTCGGGGTGATTTCGGATGGCTAACGGGATGAAAATTTAAGTTGGAGATTGCAGGTTCATATCTGATATCTGGTATTTTCGCTACTGCGAAAACGGACCGCAGAAGCGGTTCCGCAGAAGCGTGAGGAGGGTCGCAAAAGCGGCTTATGGCCTAATAGGGTAGTTTCGCAGAAGCGGAACATTTTCCGCTTAAGCGAGTCCGCAGAAGCGGACAGGCGAACGCAGAAGCGGTTTTTGTGCTGGAGAGTTAGTTCCGCAGAAGCGGACATTATGTCGCAGAAGCGGCCTTGGATTTTTAAATGAAATTCCGCAGATGCGGTAGTCGCAGAAGCGACAAAGGACCGCAGAAGCGGAAATAACTGATCAGAAAGGGTATTAATTCCCTTCGCGAAATATTTACAGAATACATATATCAACTTCGGACTTGGGGTGTTCTTGAGCGATTTTGAAGAGGAAATTCAAGTACTTCGATCAGGTAAGCATTCTTGGACTTAGAACACAATTTTATCATGCAAGTACATTAAATTAGGCTGAAAACATAAGGAAATAAGGTCAAAAATGGTGGTTTAGGGCTTGAAACCTAAAAGAACAAAAATGATAATTCGAAGGGTCATTTGGACTCGGATTGTGGTAAATTTGATATGTATAGACTCGTGGCTGTCACACCTCCTTTTTTACACACCTACCCCGAAGGATAAATGTATAAGGGGAGTTTTTCCATTTAAAGTGACATTATTCGAAATGGGATTATTTATTTATTTTTATAGAGTCGCCACTTGGGATAGGATTGGCTTTTGGTGTCCCAAGTCACCGGTTTAACTTGAATCCCAAATCGAGGAAAACTTCGACTTTCCAATTGGAGTCTGCGAACCAGAAATTCTGAATAAGGAATTCTGTTGACCCGAGGGAAGGTGTTAGGCACCTCCGGATCCCGTGGTTCTAGCACGGTCGCTCAACTGTTATATTCGGCTTAAATTATCTGATTTTAACAATTATAAACCTATGTGCAAATTTTAACTTTTTAACCGCTTTTATTATTATTTTTAAAGAGAATTGCAACGTCATTAAAATACATCTCGAACCACGTCACATAAATGCACCCGCGGTTTTTGACATATTTTAACTTCGTTGGGATTTGGATTTGGGTCACATAAATGTGCACCCGAATTTAGGAAAGTAATATTATTAAACACGTGCCTAAAGCAACTACGCGTTTCAAGTATGCGAGGGCCATGGAAAGTTCAACTAAATGGCATGCCCCGATTTCTAAGGGTTTAAAAGAAATAATTAAATGAGGGCCATGCATTTTGAAATTTATTTTTGGCACGACACCCCTCGATTCTACTTAATCTAATTTGGCGCAGTNTTCCTGACGTTTCCGTTGGGGTCGTTTATGTCGCCCATGTCAATTTCGAGTTGGTGTGTTTGTTGGGATTGTTGAAGTCTTTTGTTTGCACGATTCAATGCCCGGAATGTCTTCTCGGGGTCTGAGAGTCCTTCAAGTAGTTCTCCAGTCCTCGTAGAATTTCTAGGCATGCACCTGTGTACCCAGATCAACAACCGTCAAATTTTCAATGGAAAAGTTGGTAGAGAGAAAACTGACTACAATAAGAATCTTTGTATTTCTGTCAATGGAAATTGATAATTCCGTTAACTCCCCGGCAACGGCGCTAAAATTTGATCACGCCCAACTATGCCTTATAAAAAGGACTCTGCGGACGTTGCAAATATAACCCNACGGCCGCAGCGGGGTACTGGAGGTACCGGTTTATGTGTTGCATTGCATACTTGATTGCCATTTACTTATTCATCTGTTGTGATATTTCTATAATTGTTTTCATTAGTTTATTGAGTTGATATTATTTAGATTGAGCCGCTGTAATTATAGCTTACTTTGTGCCTGTCCAGGATTTCTTACTCTCAACCCTTATTTATGTTTATTACTTTCTGGGTTGGAAGTACTCACAATACTCCCTGCACCTTGTGTGCAGATTCAGGTACACCACAGGGTGAGTGAGGACTTGTTTAGCGGAGCAGCATTTATCCGGGAGTATCGAGGTAGCTGCATGGCGTTCGCAGCGTTGATCTCTCCCTTCCATTTTATCCTTTTATTCGTATTTTTTTTCCTAGACAGACTTGTGATAGGTGAATATTCCGTTTTAGAGGCTCATGTTCGTGACACCAGATCTGTGGGCTATTTAGTATTTTATCTTGGGGTTTTCGAATGTTAGAAATTATTTCAGAGATTCCGCATTTAAATTGTTGTTTTCACTTGTGAATATTCATTTATCCACCTAGGTTATTTGGTCAAGGTTGTGTAAATGGTCGGGCTTGCCTAGCAGTGTGTTGGGCGCCATCACGACCGGGGTTGGGGTCGTGACACATGCTAGGTTAGAAATATCTGTTTTTCCTTGGTATGAAATTGGATAGGATTGAACATTCTTCGTGATGCTGTTGTGTGTTTACTTTGGGACTACGGGCGATATCCCGGGAGATCCCCCTTGCTTTTTTTATTTGGGACTACGGATTGGTATTCCGGGAGATCCCCCTACACATTTATATTGGGACTACGGGACTCACCCGGTAGATTTCCCCCTGTATTGAGATTTACATTTGGGACTATGGATTGGTATTCCGGGAGATCCCCTGCGCATTATGAACTGAACTACGGGACGATATCCCGGGCGATCCATTGGATATTCACATTTGGGACTACAGGACGATATCCTTGGAGATCCCCGATTGCTATCTCTGTGTAGAGCTATCTTCTTTATGTGATTTTACCTCTGTTGTAGTTGTTGTTATTCTTATCACCCCGTGTTGCTTTATACTGTTTCATTTCCTTTTATATATATGTTTATGACCGGTAGGGCCCTGACCTTCCTCGTCACTACTCGACCGAGGTTAGGCTTGGCACTTACTGGGTACCGCCGTGGTATACTCATGCCCTTTTCTGCACATGTTTTTCTTGTCCAGATCCAGGTTCTTCAACTCGACCCTACTATCCTTGAGGCGAGGCGATTCTTCATAGACTTCGAGGTATATCTGCCGCGTCCGCAGACCGAGAAGTCCCTCTCCATTCTCTCTTGTAGTTATAGCCCTTCTGTATTTCTTTTGATTTAGACATTCCGGAGTTAGAACACTGTGTAGTATCCATATCTTGTGATTTGTGAGTTTCCGGGTTCTGGGAGTTGTTCAGTTTTTGAGATATTGTATTGGTTTATGCCGAGCGGCATCTTAAACGCTTTTATATTGTTTATCTTGAGTATTATTAGTTTTTCCGCATTTTGTTTCCTTTCCGCAATTTGTTAGGCTTACCTAGTCGCAGAGACTAGGTGCCGTCATGATATGTTCACGGAGGGCAAACTTGGGTCGTGACAAATACACTCCCCAAGGACTGATATTATAAATTATGAGCTTCTAAGATTAGAATTTACAAAGCTAGTGTGAAACAAAAATACATCATCTGTTTGAAATATACATGAACAGATTAATAATTCTAAAGCTACCAAGAACAATAGGCAGCTGTGACTAGATCGCAAGTACATCTTCAATGCTAGCTCCCGCTACGCATAGCAACATCAAATTTGTACGCAAGGTGCAGAAGTGTAGTATGAGTACTACCGACCCTATGTACTCAATAAGTAACAAACCTAACCTTAGGTTGAAAGTAGTGACGAGCTTGTACCAAGGTCAGAGTCCACACCATATCCAGTAACATCTCATAACAATATAATTAAAGATTCACAAAGAATAACTTAATAATAAAATGCTCAGCTCGTTCACAATTCCGAAAAAATAAATATTTTCCTTTCAAGTATAACAGTAAAACTCAATTCTTTTCACTGAAATCACCAAAATATGAGCAAGTCTGAAAATAGTGATTTTTCCCATGAAACTTTCTTCCATAATGTGATGACCCGAAAGGTCATCTTGTATTTTAGAACCCAATTCAGGATTTCGAGCCCTTTAAAACCTCATTTTACTCCTCCTCATTTGCGTGTACAATCCGGGCGTATATCCGGAAAGCTTTGGTGTGAAAAACTGAGGAAATAATAATTTTTGGCTTAAAAAGTTAATTTTAGTTGACTTTGGTCAACGTTTGGGTATACGCACCCGGATCCGTGTTTTGATGGTCCCGGTGGATCCGTAGAAAAATATTGCACCAAGGCGTATGCCCGAAATCGAATTCTGAGGTCCCAAGCCCGAGAAATGAATTTTTGAAGAAAATTGAAAAGGCTGAAAATGTAATAATTTAAAGAATTTGATCTTGTTGGTATCGGGCCCGTATTCTGATTCCGGAGCCCAGTACAAGTCCATTATGGTATTTATATCTTATCTGTAAAATTTGTTGAGACCAGAACTTATTTGACGTGGTTCGGACCTTTGGTTGAAAAGTTAGAAGTTTTAAAACTCTCTTGAAGATTTTAAGCAATTTGGTGTTAAATTCGTAGTTCTAGGTGTTATTTTGGTGATTTGATCGCCCGAGCAAGTTCATATGATATGTTAAGACTTGTGTGCGTGTTTGGTTTGGAGCCCCGAGGGCTCGGGTGAATTTCGGATAGGCTACGGGATGTCTAGACTTAGAAAAAGACCTGGTGTTGGATAGTTGCAGAAATTGCAAGTCTTAGATCTTAGGAGTGCAGCCGCGGAGTGAAATTCGCGGACCGCAGTAGAAGAACGCGGCCACGGTGGGGACTTCGTGGATCGCGGTAGGGTAAGGCTCAGGTTGCGCGGCCACACCTATAATATCGCGGACCGCGGTGGGGGTTCATGACCGCACCCGGAATTTCGCGGACCGCGTAGTATAGATCAAAGGGGTGCTATATAAATGGGATTTTTCATTCATCTTTCAATTTTTCAAACCCTAAAACATAAGAGACGATTTTCCAAACACTTATTCTTCCCACTAATAGGTAAGTGATTCTTAACTCATTTCTTTCAGTCTTTTACTTCTCTTTACAAGATTTCATCCTAGAATCTAGGATTTTCATTGTGGAGTTGGGGATTTTGGGTAGAACTTAGGAATTTCAAAATTTGGGAATTTAGACCTCAAATTGAGGTCTGATTCCAAAACCAATTGTATATCCGAGCTCGGGGGTGAATGGATAATCGGGTTTTGATCCGAATTTCGGGTTTGGACCAAGCGGGCCCGGGTGTTGACTTTTGTTGACTTTTTAAAAAATGACCTAAATTGAATTTCTTGCTATCGTGTAGTTTCTAAGGCTTAAATTGAATCGTTTGGTTGGTAATTTGCTAGATTCTATTGGTCCGGAGGCTTGTGTGAAGAGAAAAGTTGTGATTGAGCTTTGAGTGGCCCGCGGAGGCGAGGTAAGTGTTGTGGCTAAACTTAGCTTGAGGGATTAGGTATTACTTGCCTATTTGCTACGTGTTTGATATTGAGTACAATGTATAGGTAAGGTGACGAGTACCTATGCATTGTTGTCGAGTCATAGCATGCGAGTTAGTCTTATCCTTGTAACTGTCGTACTCTTTGATCTTATAATTCATGCTTAGACTTGTTATTCCATGTGTTGAGCAACTCTTATCACGTTTTACAAAATTTGGTACTGATTGGGTATTAATTCAATGTGGAGGCTGGTATTGTGGAATTAAATGTTCAAGTAAGACTGGTTCTTGATATTTCTATCTCCCTGTTGTTATTGTTCATTGTCTAGTGTTAAAGCACGAAGGGTGATACCGTGCAATGTTTTATGAGTGAGTGATAATGCACGAATGGTGATGTCGTGCCATGTTATGAGAGAGTTAATGCACGAAGGGTGATGTTGTGCCATGCTATGAGAGAGTTAATGCACGAAGGGTGATGTCGTACCATGATATGAGAGAGTTAATGCACGAAGGGTGATGCCGTGCCGCTTCTATTGTTTCTTATGGTGTGGACGGGAGTAAAAGCACGAAGGGTGATGCCGTGCACTTGTTTGCTATGTTATTACCTTCGTTAGTGTAAAGCATGTTAATTACTGCATTTCTTTACCGTACCATTTCAGGATTTGATATTCCCCTCAGCATGTTCCCCCCCTTCCCGTTAATATCTGCTTAATTTCCATTTGTTGTTATCTTCCATATATGATTTAACTGCACAACTTCATGTTATTGTCTTATCCTAGCCTCGCCACTACTTCGTTGAGGTTAGGCTCGACACTTACCAGTACATGGGATCGGTTATACTGATACTGCACTCTGCACTTTCTGTGCAGATTTCGATACTGGACCGCGTTGATCAGAGTTGGGTTGCTGCCTTCAATCTAACAGGAGACCCAAGGTAGATCTGCCGACATTCGCAGACCCTGGAGTCCCCTTCCAGTTATCCCAGGTTACTGTTTTTACTTTAACCCAAAGACAATTGTATTTCCTTTCAGCCAGTGATTGTAGTGACTCTTAGAAGATCGTGAATTGTGACACTAGTTTCTGGGTAGTCGTGTATAAGTATTTGGATAATTATAAACTTCCGCACTTTATTAATTGGTGATGTTTTAAATTATTGTCATCTAGTGAATTGCTTAACGGGTTAGCGTATTTAATTTCTATATCTTGGCTTGCCTAGCAATTGAAAGGTTAGGCGCCATCACGATCCCGATGGTGGGAAATACGGGTCGTGACACATAACAGGAAATTTCACTTTTTTTTCAAATAACATGAGAAAAGTACATCTCTATGCCTACATGTCAATGTGCATGCCAATGCAATGCAACATAGTGATAAAACCATATGCATACTCTCAGAGTATCAATTAACTCAATCCTCCTAATCACTCAATCCTCTCAATCACTCAGTCCTCCCAGTCACTCAATCCTCACAGTCACTCATCCCTCACAGTCACTCAATCCTCCCAAGTCACTCGGCACTCGCACTCAGGTACCTGCGCTTACTGGGGGTGTATACAGACTCCGGAGGGGCTCCTTCAGCCCAAGAGCTATAATCTGCACGGACAACTCACGTGCTATAATATAATACCTGGATCCGGACGGACAACTCACGTGCTATAGTATCAAGATCTGGATCCGCACGGACAGCTCAAGTGATGCACGTACAACTCACTTTCCATAATATCAATATCTGGATCTGCACAGACAACTCGCGTGCTATAGTATCAATATCTCACAATCAGGCCCTCGGCCTCACTCGGTCATAAATCTCTCCAGTCTCTCGGGCTCTCAGTAATCATGAAAATCGGCCCAACAATGATGATATGATGTATCAATAAATAGTAATAGAGACTAAGATATGATATGAAATGAATGAACATGACTGGGTGTGAAGTTACAATTTTAAACAATTAATTTAATAGCAATATGACCTCTGTGGGTCTCAATAATACTAGCATATAGCCTCAACATGATTTTTAACATGATTCTCAACTCAATTTCTTTAACACATAAAAGTACATGGATAATGCCAAAATTATTTGACTACACAATTCCACGTAACCAATTACGTCACAATTTCCACGGTGCACGCCGACATACCTAGCAACTAGCATGTGCATCACCTGCAGACAAATCATATAACACGTATTTTCGGGGTTTATACCCTTAGCTCCAAGTTTAGAAATGTTACTTACCTTAAATCGCGAAATTCTTTATTCTGCTATGCTTTTGCCTCACAAATCGGCCTCTGAACGCCTCGAATCTAGCCAGAATTAGTTCGGTTCAATCAATACAATTTATAGGAATCAACTCCATATGAAAATACTAATTTCACAACAAAATCCGAAATTTAACTCAAAAATTGCTCGTGAGGCCCATATCTCGGAATCCAACAAAACTCACAAAATCAGATAACACATTCAATTACGAGTCCAACCGTACCAATTTTATCAAATTCCGATAACAACTCGATCTCCAAATCTAAAATTTTCGTTCTTGAAAAGTTTTGCAAAATTCTTGATTTCTTCCATTTAAATCCGAAATAAATGATGAATATAACCATGGATTTATGAAATATAATCACTTTTGGATATAGGACACTTACCCAAGTCGAAGTCGTGATGAAATCCTTAAAATCGCCCAAGAACCGCAAAATCCAAAACGAGATAAAGAAAATGACCATTTTCGGTCCTTAAATTTCTGCCCAATAAAACACTAATTTCGTCACTAAAAGTCAAATTCCCATCACTAAAAGTCCATTTTCCGTCACTAAAAGTCCACACCAGAACTTGCTTGCACCAGCAGTTATTTTTTTTTCACTAAAAAGACTCTAACTCTATCATACAAAATCGGAATTCGACGATTCTTGTTCCTCTGAGTCACAAATAATAATATGAACCTAGTCGCTCAATTGAAACTCAATTCCGAGCTCATTTGCTTAATGCGATACCAATTTATCTCGTTAAACAATTAACTCATGTTTCGCGCTAAAAAACCAATTGCGACTTGATGAAATTAGACCGAACTTTCCAGATCATTCCTATAATTCATTATCAAAATCCTGGAAGTCTTGAAATCGAATTCCGATCTCTAGTATTAAAAATGGACCTTTGGATCATTACATGCTTATGCTCAAAACACCAAATTCTTCCAAAAACTCTTCCAAAACTCATTCGAGCCCCATGGGACCCTAACCAAGTATACTAACAAGTCCCAGAATATGACACGAACTTAGTCAATACCTCAAATTACATTGAACAACACTAAAACTCGAATCGCACCCCAATTCAGGCATATTCAAAACTAACAAATTTCAAATTATACATTCGATGCCGAAACCTATCAAATCAATTACAATTAACCTCAAATTTTGCATACAAGTCATAAATGACATAATGTAGCCGTTTCAATTTCCAGAATCAAAATTCGATCCGATGTCAAAAAGTCAACTCCCCGGTCAAACTTCCAAACTTAAATTTCCTATTTTTTCCATTTCAAGCCTAATTTAGCTACGGACCTCAAAATAAATATCCGGATACACTCATAAGTCCGAATTCACCATACGGAGCTATTGGAACCATCAGAATTCCGTTCCGTGTTGTTTACACATAATTCACTATCCGGTCAATTATTTCAACTTAAGCTTCAAAAACAAGAATTGTTCTTTCAATTAAATCCCAAATCATCCGAAAACCAAACTTGACCAACCTCGCAAGTCATAATACACATTTCAAAGCTGCTCAAAACCTTAAGCCACCGAATGGAATGCAAATTCTTAAAATGACAAGTCGGGTCGTTACATAATTCCATGTTTATGGTATTCTTTTGTATACCTCTATATAATACTATAAATAGAGGATGAGAAGTGATATTGTACACACTTGAAAAACACTTGAATACATGGAAGAAATAAGAATCTCTCCTCTCTTTCCCCTCTAATTCTCTTGGCTATTTTATTGTTTCATATTGTTACTTTGAGCTTAGTTTCTTAACACGTTATCAGCACGAGTCTCTAACCAATTGAGATATCTATTTCAATCAGATAGTATCTCTTTCCTAAAAGACTTTTACAATCATCACATTAGCCTCATTGCATCAAGGCCAGCGAGCTAGGAAAAGTTTGCAACTTTCCCAAACTGTTCCCGTGAGCCATTGAAATATCTTGAAGATGCATTAATATGTCATATGGTTGCGTATTTTATCTTAATTCCCTTGGTAAACTAGCAAGTTCCTGAGATTGAGTTCAGCTAGCTTACAGGGAGTGAATCTATGCATTCTTATTTTAAATTATTTTGAGGTTGGCTTGGTCTAATTTATATTAGCTGACAATACAAATAATTTTTTGCAGGAAAATAAGATGACTAAATGAAGAATGTCCATATTGATTATGGCTTGAGGGTAAGACGGTTGATTCAAGTTCACTGCACCACGAGGGTAAGGTGTCGGGTATGAGTCCCAGTGCACCGTAATTATAAGAGTTGGGTTTGAGTCACAACTCATTATAACCAAAAACATGCCTTTATATGGGTAAGACATTGAGTTTGAGTTCCAATGCACCATATTGATGATAGAATAATGACTAAAGAAAAATAATATATTTTTCATGAAAAAGCATGCATCTTGTCCCACTTGATTTGCTCCATTCTTGAAGTGAATTTGGTAGCGGTGCATAATATGTCTAAATAAAGACTAGTGGCTGACCAATGAATGTGGCATGCCAAACACCAAAATAATAATAGTCATCATTGGTAATCGCAAAAAAGAGAACAATAAGGGTTCTCAAAATAATCCTTCAAAATTGAAGGAAGTATGTATCAAAGTGGTCTATTAATACGAGACACGTTTGTCACGCCACAACCTCGGGGAGCGCGACCGGCGCTCAACTGAGATACCCCGGTCAAGCAAGCCTACTTGATGACTTCTATCCAACCTTACCCATGAACAATAAGTCAATACAAGAGACATACGTGAGCAGAGTAAAATGTCCCACGTTTTTTCCCCATTATTCAAAAGATATCCATTTACGAGTTCCAAAATATTACAAGTTTATAGATATAATAAAAAATATGTTTGCCAAATACCAACACTTACTAGTCCAATTCCCAACATCAGACACCACCCACAACCTGTCTACGGAGCCTCTAGGTACAACAGAAGAGTAGAATAAAAGTGCCGACTACAAGGCCCCAGCTATACCTCAAAGCACAAAATACAATGTCAGATGACGCAAAGCCCGGAACAGAGTAGTAATCACCAAAACCTACTGAGTAGAGAGTATCTGCTAACGAGGATCACAATCACCCGCTGATGAACCACCTACATCCATTGAAGATGCAGTGCCCCAGGCAAAGGGGACGTTAGTACTTATGGAATAGTTTAGTATGTAAAGCTAAATGTCCACTTTCGAAATAGAATGCCAATTTAAGAAACAAAAAACCATGGAAGCATCAAGCAATAATCAATAACATCCAAATGCCAAGTTTAAAACATAATAATTTTCAAAATACAGATATAATGTATATATTTAGTTGGGAGATCATTAGTACCAATATAGATATACTACCATGTATTTAGCATGGAATCCGATCACAGCCCGATCAACTAGGCCGTCTCATTCGAAGACATCAACCACAACACAATCGCTACACAAAGTGGCCCTGCTGCCTCATCCCAATATGTACGGATGGAGGTGTTTTCGCAATCAAAATCACAATTTCAATTTCAATTTCCAGCACAATCACCACTATGTTTGCGACATGATGTCCTATCACGACCCGACCAGCTAGGCCATCTCACCACAATGCCGGTGGCTATCTTTGATAGACAGGTCCAAAAGTTAAGGTCAAAGAACATTGCTTCAGTGAAGGTTCAATGGAGAGATCAACCAATCGAGGAGGCGGCCTGGGAGATCGAGCATGATATGCGTAGCAATTATCCTCTCCTTTTTGACACTTCATATATGTCTCTATACTCATTCGAGAATGAACACCTGTTAAGAGGGGGAGAATGCAACAACTCGGTCGGTCGTTTTGAGCATTTTAGCCTCGTTTACCCTATTTAATGCTTTACATATGTGTAATTATGGTTACATGACTTGCTAGGGGGATTGGTTAGGTTCCGGGAGACTTTTGGATTGATTTGGGATACTTAGTCCCTTGGTTGGAGGCTTAAGTTGTTAGAGTTGACTGAGTTTGACTTTTGTTTAGATGACTCCAGAATAATATTTTGATGGTTCAAATAGCTTTATATAGTGATTTTGGACTTAGGTGTATGTCCCTATTTGAATTTGGATTTGTATGTTATTTTGACTTGAATTGGCGAAAGTTGGAAAATTGAAGGTTTGGAAGGTTGATAGGTTTGATCGAGGGTTGACTTTGTTGATATCGGGTCCGTATTGTAGTTCTCGGAGTTGGTCTAGGTCCGTTATGTCCTTTGGGACTTGCATGCAAAATATGAGGTCATTCAAAGTTGATTTGATATGGTTCGACATGGGTTTTATAAGTTGGACATTCATTAGGCTTGAATTAAAGTGCGGTTCATAGTTTTGATGTTATTTGATGTGATTTGAGGCCTCGAGTAGGTCCGTGTAATATTTTGGAATTGGTTGGTACGTTTGGATGGGATCCCGGGTGCCTCAGGTGTATTTCGGGTCAATTGGGGACTTAGAGGAATTGCTAAAAGTGTGCTGAGATCTGGTACTTTCGCACCTGCGTTGTATGGGCTGCAGGTGCGGCGCCGCATAAGTGGATAGATGATCGCAAATTTGGCGATTGGCTAGGGAAGCTGGGTTCGCAGGTGCAGACATGGAAGCGCAGATGCGTAATCGCAGAAGTGGAATGTCTCCGCAGAAGCGAATTTGACCTGGTTTAGCTGGGACCGCAGGTGCGGTCCGCAAAAGCGGAAGCGCAGGTGCGCATTTGGATCCGCAGAAGTCTTGGTCTTAAGTGAAGTCCGCATTTGTAATGTGTTTCCCGCAGATGCAGAGTCGCATATGCGACTGAAGGACCACAAAGCTGGGCAACATATAACTTGGTCGATGGTTTTATTTCATTTATCATATTTTGAGTTAGAGAGCTCGATTTTGGGAGATTTTGGAGGAGATTTTCACGATTTGGATTGAGTTAACACTTTTACTCGTATCTGTTATTATTTCATAATTCCAACCTCAGTTTTAATGTTTAATAGTGATTGAATTGAAGAAATTGTGGATTCTGGTCAAAACATTTCTTAAATATAAATTGATGATTTGAAGGCTGATTTGAGGCCGAAATTGGACGATTTTGGTATGATTGGACTCATATCTGAATGGCTGTTCATAATTTATGAGTTTGGTTGAGTTTCGAGGTGCGATGCTGGGGTTGACTTTTTGATTTTCATTAAAGATTGAATCTTTATTATCCGAAATTACTTCCTCTGACTTTTATTTATGATATTAAGTTATTTTGGTTAGATTCGAGCCGTTCGGAGTTGGATATGCGCGGGAAGAGATTGGTAGTAGACTGATTTAGCTTGTTTTGGATAGATATCTTGCCTAACCTTGTATGGGAAAAATACCCCTTAAGTGCTAGCCCTGATTGATGATCTCTATGATATGTTAAGTGATGTGTACATGATGTGATGAGCGTGTATACGGGCACTATATGTGATTTTGACTGGAATAGACCGCAGGCTATCAATATGCCTTAATGTGATAATGAACTTTATATCAAATTTGTGAAATCACTTTATGACTATTTGATCATGTTCATTTTATTGACTTATCTATTTAACATCCCTCTGCTTCTATAATTATTTATAATGTCCTCGTGCCTGGTTGTTGAAAGTTGTGAACTTATACTTTGATGACACTTTGGTACTAGTGTTGTGATATTGTGGCATCTTGACATTTATTATTTTGTGGTACCGCAGAACTTATGGACATGTTGATCGGATTGATTGGGGGTGTCAGCACGAGGTTTTGTCGTGTGATTTCTTTGTCTACGGTTGTGCGCGTGAGGCGAAATATAGGTGGCGTTATCTCGGGCTGTCCACGTGGCGTAATAAGGGTGGCTATAAGTGCATTTGATGAAATAAGAGTGGTATATCGTTGTATGTGCACATGCGTAATAAGGGTGGCATTTGATGATGTTATGTGATATTTCGGTGTGTCTTGTTGTTGTTGTTGTTGTGATTGTGTTGAGACGAGGTTGATGTTTCATTCTTATAATCGTTTCTGAAAGCTTACGTGTTGCATTTACCTGAGTTAATGATAATATTTGATATTTTATCACATGCCTTACCTCTATTTGACATTTTGTGATCAAAGATGAGTTTGACTACAGTGAGTTGTTATTACATGTTCTAAAAGGGATTGTGATTAACGTTTTCAATTATATTTCAATTATCAGTGTTCTTCGATATAGTCATTGCATAGGTTATTTGTTTAGTGAGTATCACTCGACTTTAACCTCGTCACTACTCCACCGAGGTTAGTCTTGATACTTACTAGGTACCGATTGTGGTGTACTCATGCTACGCTTCTGCACATCTTTTTGTGCAGGTCCAGGTACCTCGGACCGGACTGATCGTCAGTGAGGCTTAGTACACCGGAGACTTTCAGGTATTCCTGCATGATACGACCGCAGGCCTCGGAGTCACCCTCTAATTTCATTTCTATTGTTTATGTATTTCTAACAGTACTGTAGTTGAGATTCATCTCGTGTATTCAGTTAGAGCTTGCGACTCTATACTACCTAGTTCTGAGATATTAGGTTGAGTACTTGTCACTTTGGCCTGTATTACTCTTATTTCCACATTTATGTTAAACTCCGCTTTTGTTATTTCATGTTCTCATTGTTTAAAATAATATTGAGCGACCGACTTACTTAGTTTGGAGACTAGGTGCCATCACTGACTCCTAAGGAGAAATTTTGGGTCGTGACAACTTTCTACATTTTTCTGATGCCATTACCTATTCCCACAGAGCGAGAATCGAACTCTGATACCACTAATACTGGCTATAATCGATTGATTAGCTAAGAAGGAAAAAAAAGAAGAAACAAGCTAACCGAAGAAGAAAAATAAGATACTGTTGTATTCGATAACATTCTCACTCCTCTCTAGAGGCTATATCGGTTAAGTGTAAAACTCCAGACTTCAAGAGCTTACTTGTAACTATACTACTTATTTACTAAATATAGACTAAACCGTAAAAAAGAGAACTATGGGTGACTACAAGGGTATTATTCTATCTCATTTCTGCTCAATTAGGAAACCTCGATTTCCCTAATTTTGTCCCCTTCCGACAAAGAGAACCCGGCATTTTCAAAATTGCGCTCGAGTCTTCTTTGCTTCGGTCCAGCATTTTTCCCCGTATCACTTCCTCAGGCGAAATCTAATCGTAAGTAACCCTTTTCGTCCTTAGCGCTACCTCTCTCAGTTCCTGCCTTTAGATTTTCCTCCTATACTTGTCGTTTCACATGTGCCAATTCTATAATCTAGTTCTTCGAAAATGAATTTTAATTTGCAATTTAATCTGCAGTCTTCTGCTTACCCCGAAATTCTTCAGTTTTTGTGTTGCAATCCATGATAGTTTGAAAAATATTGTAAGAAGGTCAATGTATATGAAAGTTGGGGGATTCAAGCTGTTGAGGGCAATAAATAGAAGTTGAAATTCCCAAAACCTTTAATTCTCTTTATTTTTTTGGGTTGTTTGTTAAGTTACTAGATGTTGCATTCATTATCATGGGGCAGCACAAGTTTTCGGTTAGGTTAGCTCTTCTGTGTAGGCAATTAGTGGACTTTATTGGTGCTCACAATGAGACAGAAGCATCCTATGTTACCAATTAAAAAGTTTGCTAAGATTGATCTTGATGTTAGAAGCATGAACAGATGAAAAAAATCTTTATTTTGCTGTACAATCTGTCAAACTGATAAAAGCTTAAGTTAAGAGTGGATATTCTCTTCTTTTGTTACTCTATTTCTTGCTCTTTCTCCGGTGAAAGTGACTTGAGCTGGCCATTCTTGCGGCAATGCCGAGTAGAAGTGATCTCTCCCAAGTCCATTCTGATATGACCTCCTACACTTGATGTGTTGTACCGCTTTGATACATAAAATTGTCCTTTTCTAAGAGTACATTTTTCCAACTAGGAGAGGATATGCTTCGTTAGGTCTTTTTGAGATCAAGGGATCTAATTTCTGCTTCTAGTTATGCTTCCTCCACGCTTTGTTCTGATCAAGTTTCACCTACTGGCTACTGCCAAGCTTTGCTTAGTGAATCACTGCCTCTACACCAAATTAAAGCACTCAATTTCTCTAAAATCCAATTTTAGATCCTTGACTTTATTGGTCACCAGCTTAAACTGCTGCACTAGTTGTAAACAACCCAGGCATATCCACTCATTGTGGTAGTCCGGTTGATTTGGTTTCCAGAGATAAAGGCCTGCGCTACAGTTGGTGACTCTTCATTTAGCAATATTGTCCATTATCATGTCATTAAAAATGGGTTGGGTCTATGTTACAATACTCTAAACTGAGTAACACAGTTCATATAATGCATACTAATACAACAATGACACCTTAAGTCCAAACTAGTTGGGGTTGGCTACATGATCCTCTGTTTTCATTCCACTTCATTTGGACTCATCATTTGAATACTCAGTAATGTACTTTAAGATAAACTAGGGGTCCTCCATCACTAGATTTTTCAGATTTCTCTACATTTTCTACTTATCTCACACTGATGTTTAATCTAAACAAACTAAAAGGGCTCCTATTGAGTAGAGGATCTAATGTAAGTGTACGTGAGTAAGCCTTGATCTCGACTAGTTTGTTCGCCTAAGTGGATCTTTTCTTCATAATGTTGTATTTTTTTTAGGTTTGTATGGGTTTCCAAGAAATTGTAGGTTTTTTAAAGATAAATTGCCTGTAATTTTACTCATCTTTATTACCTTTCATTATCATAGTGTCATATGGACCAATGAGCTTGGAGGGTCTACATAGACCTGGACAAACCATTTAGGCCATCTTTATTCACTTTTTTTTTTGTTGATAAGAAGGTCATCTTCTTTCACTTTATTCTCTATGTCTGCTATTTGTACCCTCTATCAAATGTGATCATTTTGCTTTTGTGTAATCTCGTATCACCGTAAATCCATCTTGTTATCTTAATATCCGTATTTTACACACTCATCTTATGAAAATTGTTGGCGTTAGGAGCCCAACACTCATCTAATATTGCTATTCTTGCAACCAAGCCCATAGAAATTGCCTTTCACATTGGTAGGTGTCGTCCTATGCATAGCACTCCATAAAACTGACCCATTTTAGTCATCTTTCCTTAGTTTTATGTGTTGCATTTTCATCTATCATATCAGTATTTTGGAACACTAAGATTTGGATATCTGAACTGTCTGCTTTTAGGCACCATACATCCATCTAAATCTCACCTCAACTTTATTCTTCTTATGTGGAGCTAATTTGTTGACTCCTTCATTAGTTTCGTTAATGGTCGCAATATCACCTACAAATAACATGTCCCATGACTTAGTGTAAATTCCTAATGTAGACCCACGGATTTACAGTTGATCATATCCTTAACTCGTCATGTCTTACAACATCAAAGACTAAGTCTCATTCACCAACTAGCTAGGTTGGCCAGATGAATCCTCAGTCCACCCTGCTCCATTTGGGCCTTTTCATTCCAATACCAACAACTGTCCTTTTGGACGAATTAAGGGCACACGAGTTTGACCAACCTAAATGGCCAAATCCAAGACGAGCACATCAGTCGTGGTCATGTCATACAAATAGGCATAGGGAAATCTTCACATTCTAAATGGATTGATGAATACCAGTGGAAAGGCTCAACGGACTGATGATGTGGATAAAGAGAGTGTGATAAGGAGTATTAGAGTTATTTCGAAGTACATGCCAGTTGCAGGAATGAAGGCTAATTATTATTCTAGTGTTCCTAGTTTTCTTCCTTTTGTCTTGGTATGGAAACATATGGTTCTGTAGGAGGGTTCTAACGGATGATATAGGTACTTCGTGTAACAGTATTATTTATGACCATAGAATGCATGGATGTAGTGATAAGCCAGAGGAACATAGGTCTTTTTGCTTGCAGTCGGTCCAGGGTTGGTGGTGAGAGTTGAAAGCTTTTTGATTAGATAAAGGAACTATTTTGTACTACTGACGGAGCATTCAGCTTGTATGATCTTTGTGGTCGTGCCATGTTCTTGCAGCATGCTAGTGACATGGTGCAAGACATGCCAACATGATCGAACACCTGTTTATTTGGAGCGGTACCTGACACCTGTAGAATTCATATAGAGACACTGCTCAAATTGTCGTAGTTGACTCTATGAGCACAGGGATCTCTATGTTGCTTTGTGGTTTTTGTGGTTGGGAAAATTCAGCATATGTGATGCTTTCCATACTGACATGATATTTTTGAAATAAAAGCAAAGTTTGATTGACTTGAAGAAGTCTGTTCACACGTTCTTAGGTAGAAAAGCTATGGAGCCCGGGAGAGAAGATTTATATTGGACACCAATGCTTAGTATCATGGTGTTCTTTTAAATAGGAATCACTGCTTTAGAATCTGCAGAAGAAGAATATCTGTAATGGTTGTCATGAAGAATTTTGCCATTCGTAATGGTCATCATGAATAATTTTGCCTTTGGTTCTAGTGCTGGGACACTAGGACTTCTCTCTCCAAAACTCGTGTAAAATTTAAATCCATTTGTGAAGCTGCTAAAACTCCATTTCGGCCTTTCTACCACACCTTAGCCATTTACAAAGTTGTTGCAGCAGTTACTGCATTGGTCCAATCTGTATATTGTCTGTTCTAGGAAATGAAGG
The DNA here is from genome assembly GCF_001879085.1 of Nicotiana attenuata. Lineage (NCBI taxonomy): Eukaryota > Viridiplantae > Streptophyta > Magnoliopsida > Solanales > Solanaceae > Nicotiana > Nicotiana attenuata. The sequence goes on along the minus strand of NW_017672057.1, from coordinate 111,818 downwards.
AAACGATCTTTATGGTGCGCAGTATCTGAAAATAGTAGCATAGGGATTTTATCAAGTCCTTATCTGTTATATTCTATTTTAAATTTTAGGAATATGCCAGTTGGGCTCTTTATTGTCTTACCCAAGCATCTGCGTCTCAGAGAACATTGTGTTAATATCTTTCTTTGATACGTACGCCAATGTGATCTTTGTATTTAGGTGATCTGGGGCGATACAGCTCTGATCTTTTCCTTTTCAGGTAGACAAATATGAGTATAAAACCAACAGTTGCATTGAGAGCCATTCTTGTAGGAGGAATAGCTGCCTTTGCAAAAATTGGTGGTGCTGTTAAAGCTGCAGGAGGTGTAAAATTAGGTGCAGCTGCTGCTGCCATGACTGCTGCAGCAACAGCAGCTATTTCAGGACCAAAACAAGAAGAAAAGAAGGATGTTTCTCAGCAGTTGTCCAAGTGATGCACACAGCTTATGTTTTATTTGTTTTTTCCAATGTAACTTATAAACTGTCAATAAAAGTTGTAGGTTTGGCGGAATTTGCTAGTCAAATGGTTTCCCGAGATGATCTTAAATTAGCTCAGATATATGGGTCCTTACATTGCGGGACTCGCTAGCTCTGTACTAATGGAAGAAGGAACTTGTTGAAGTGAAGCATTTGTCATCACTTAAATTCTCTGGTAGATGCAGATTTTTCGCTCTCCAGAATCTGAGGTATGTAATTGCTGTGTACTTTCAAAAGCAAAATGTATGTCTTTGTATGGTTTTAAAACATGGGATTTTAATAAACCCAGTTGGAATTCCTTGATCATCAAATCACCTCAGCTGAGTCTTTCACTGCTTGAGACTATCTTGCTTAATATGATGAGAACTGTTTAGGAAATCATCTGGGCATGTCGAACGGAGCAACTCCTTTACAATAACTAGCAATTGGATATATATAATTCATTATCTTTAACGTATTTCTCCCGGTCACTCCTCCTCTCTTGTTTTATAATAGTAGTTAACATGTAAGATAGTTAAAGACAGTTTCGTTTTAAATTTGCTTTAGCGCACAATAGATAAGTCTGTTCTTGGAAATATGAGATAATTTGAGTCTTTATCTAATCAAATTGTACTTGAGTTTGAACGATTGGGTTTTCGTGGTTCAATTACTTGTTTGTTTCTGTGCATTAATACTCTGTCCAAGATCAATGAAATTCTGCTAGGAGTAATCTTCCCTTAAGATATTCTATGCATGTACCATTAGGTAAAAAATAAGAGAGAAAGGAAGAAAGGAACAAGCATAAGAATCAAACTGCAAATTAACAATTAATTATGTCAAAACTGCTAATCAAGCATAATAAATCATGTCATAAAATAACATCTAAGACAACCATATTATGACATAATAACCAAAGCTGATGAAGACTGTTAGTTTTTCATCTTTCCTATTAATAATTCTCATAATTATTATCCATTGAAAAGGTCAAATACATAGAGAAATTTTTCGGTACAAACAATATTACAAATGGGGCTAATCTCTGAGTAGAAAGAAGTTCCATTTTCCCCTTGTTCTGTGAAGGAACAGAAGATGAACTCTGATACATATACCAGAAGATACAAGTCAAATTAATTTAAACTTCATAACCCTCCATTTGAACATCTTTGGACTTCAAAGGTTCATACTCACCCAAATAAACTTCAAGATGATCAGAAAGTGCAGATTTGTCAATGTTCTCATGGTGATAGGACTTGCAAACAAAGTAAATAATTGTTTGTATCACCAAACCAAATAACACCAACTTGAACATCATAAGAAGACAAAGCAACCCAAATCCTGTCCTATACAACATCCCTAGATGCATATGCTTCCCATGTCCATGTACCACAAACTTCTTGAAAATAAAGTTTAGGATACCAAGTGAAAGATTGAACTTGAAAAAGAAAACTAAGGCTATTGTCATCTTCCCCTTTAACAATTCCTTGCTTTTAAGCATGGCTTTCACCCCATATGAATCCTCCAACACAGTTACCACACTAGCTAAATGCCATATAACTGAAAGGTACACGGATCCAAGGACATAAACAATCACCATGATCACGAGAACAAACTTAACAAGACCATCATTTTCTCCCTGCATGCTGAAAGCCCATATTGACACTATAACTAGGGAAAAGAAGGCAACAAGGTTGTAGATGAAGAAACAAACAAAAGCACACAAGAAAGTGACCATAACCCTCTTCCAAACTTTAGGCACAACACTCATAACTTTCATGAAATTGACTTCACGTGAAGTGTATATGCATGCGATTGTGTAAACCACAGCAGAGGTTGAAAGAAGGGAGAAGATGATGAGGAAAGTGATGTAGACAATTATGAAAAGCCATAGAGAGGATAGCTCTGAGTTTATGTGATCAGAGATCTTGTTGTATTTCGCCGTGCCGGTGTGTGTGTGTAGGAGCTGAAACTCAGAGTGTTTAAGGTCAGAGAAGAAAAGATGGTAAATTTCCATGTGAGCTAAGATGATGAAGCACATAGGAAGGATCAAAGATAGGGTGATTTGGCTGAATATTTTCCTCCATCTGTAGATGAGTTTGTAGGCTTCTATGTAGATATCAAAGAGGCCTAAGAATTGCATCTCTTCTTGTTCTCTATCCATGGATAGTACTATACAGAGGATATATGGAAATGAAGGATTAATTTGTTCTATGGAAATGAAGGAGAAGAGATTAATATATGATAGGAAATTGTTGTGGATATCTATATCGGTAAAACTGCTCTCTCTCTCTCTCTCTCTCTCATATATGTCAACTGGTCAAGTCAACACGGACGTGTGAGATTTTTCCTTATTACTATAGGACAAGCTATTCAATACAATTACTTGACTTCAACTTTTGACCGGCTACCGAGGATTGTGGTGGGATGATAGAATCCCTTCACCCTTAAACGGATAAAAAATATTGGTAGGGAGAGCTTTCCCCTTTAGTGGGCGTTAAGTGACTAGACGGGTTTCTAGTGCCCCTTAAGCGATTAGATGGGTTCCAGTGTGGGTGCTGAATACCGTGTTCTTTATCCATCTATTTATTGTGATGTCTACGCATGCACCAACGGAGACCACTTCTACAAATGAATGTCCTACTTTTCAAATTTTTTCTCTTGTGCCTGTGACGTATTTTGATGTTACCGTTGTTATATATGAATGATGAAACGAAATTACTATCGTTTGATTATAGTTTTGACTTTTGACAAGAGAAGGGTTGTAATTTTCTCACATTTTACTGGTCTTGAAAAGGGGAAAAAAGGGATTCCAAATAATTTCACAACTTGGGCTGATTTCACCAATGGTCATCGCTAAATCTACTTCAACAAGGTCATAAAACTAAAAGTTGGTAACTAAAAATTGCCAAAAATTCATCAATACGGCACTAAAAGTTATAATTAAGTTCACAAAGATTAAATTGGTAATAAGCACCACCACATCATCAACACGAACTTTTCCATTTCTCCACATTTTTATCCCCGTTTAGTCCATATTTTCTACATATCTTATCCCTAATTGGTTTGAAAGTTGAAGTACAAGTCCGTTTGGATAAGCTGATTGTAAATAGTTGATAAACTTGAAGTGTTGAAAAACATTTTTGAATGCTGATATTGATTTTTTAAACAAACATTTACGTGTTTGGATAGATGTGCTAAAACTGATAATAAGCAGTTGATATGTTTGGTAGAAAAATGCTGATAAGCTGTTCTTTTGTTAAAAAGACTAAAATACCCTCAAACTTTTTACAAAAGATTATGAATTAAAAAGTTTATTTGTAGAGAGAATGATAAACAATGAATATGGAATGAAGAGAAAATTAAAAAATTTATTTTGGGAAAAATATTTTTGTAAATTAAAAATATTATTAAGGATAAACTAGTAAAAGTCTTGGTCAAACTAAAAATGCTTATAAGCTGAAAAGTCATAAGTTGAGGGTGACCAACATCAACTTATGGCTTATGGCTGATTTTAGCTTATAAGCACTTTGGATGTTTACTAAACGCGTAGAAAAGCCAAAAAGTATTTATAAGCCAATTTGACCAGCTTATAAGCTTAGTCAAACACCCTTATCCATAGACATACTGATATAGAAGATGAATAAATGATCGTGATTGTGTTTAATTAATTGGCAATTTTTTATCCTATCTTGCAACTTAGTTATAATTTTTATTTTTCAATTTATAAGCTATAAGAGATATATTTATTTGTTGCAAAGTTTAGCTTGATGACTTTGATGAAATAGACTAAGTTTGATATGATAACCCGACCATGAAATAGAGCCTGAACTTGGCGAATGAATTGTATGCTACTATCAATGAGCAATAATATATATTTTAATTTCCTTAAATTAAAATTTAAAGAGAAAGTGTATCACCACCATTCACCAATAAATAAGAAAGAGAATAATAATTTTTCAATGAGAGTATCAGCTAAAGAAAAACCTTTAAAACTGTGGTCTGTGGCCCTCGCCTGTTTATACTACAAATACAGCTATATAGAATGGGACGAAGTAGCTGCCGTCGTTGAGACATGCCCAATTAAATTATGAGTGTGAGACCAATTACATACATTATTATAACGGACAACAATTACTTGAAGTTTTGTTTTAACGTCATTGTCTTCTGTACTAACAACGAAATAACAAAAGAATATTAGAGGCTAAACAAAGTATTGATTACATAAAAAAAATCTGGGGAATAGACTTTGAAAAACTAGCAAGTGATAAGAAACTTGTTAGACCATCAAAGGTTGTGGTGTGATAAATATATTCCTGTGCTCTTAAATCTTAATTCAAGTATTGGACCAAAAAAATCTGGTAGAAAAATATTTTTCTTTTTAATATACTTTATACAGTACGGATCCGGATTAGTGAGAACCCCAATACAAATACCGAACTTTGGGGGAGAAAAAAAAGATAAGAAACTTCTTGGTGGCTTAAGAGAAAGACTAATTCAGCGGGTCTTATACGCAGGGGCGAATTTTCTTAGGCGTCCGTTTTCAGCTTCCACTCAAACCAATCTCCACCAACTATTTGATCACGCCCAACTATGCCTTATAAAAAGGACAATGCGGTCGTTGCAAATATAATCCGGTTTACAAGTCCGGAGTCGAATCCCACAGAGAACTAAGGTTTAGCTACAGCTGTTCACTATCACCAAGAAGACAAGTTTGAACAATTCCTAACTTATAGATATTAAGATTCTTCTGTTTAACTAATTAACTAACAAATTAATATAGTAAATTAACAGCTAACGATACTGAGGGTTAGAGAAAAGATTAAGGAGGTCTAGAGTTATGATTTCCCCAATTGTCGGAATCCTTCCCGCTATGTCTTCTATAATTTCGCCTAAGTATTCTCTACCGATCATGAGCACTCTTATTACCGTAAATCTCTCCCGAGTAATTACGATAATTTACTAGACGCACTCTCCCGAGCTACGCTAGCTAGCTTTTAATACAGCTCACTTCAGATCACACCCAAGGCTTCGTTATCCCTAATCCCGCCTTTAAACCCTCGGTTATTGATCCCTCATATACTCTGGGAGTGGTGTTGTTCAACAATTACCTAAATATGCACTCTCTCCCGAGTTATGCATACTAAATAGGCACAGCTAATTGAGAGCTCTTCAACCAACCACAATATAAATGTAGTTGAACAAATAGAGAAAAGCTATGGCTCAATTATATAAAAACATAACAAGAATTTATCCTACAAAAGGTTCTATCAAAACTCTAGATAACAAATTAGCTATTCATAATAGTATGTAATACTACAATACTAAAAGTCATAACCAACAATGAAAAATAGGAAGAGGAAGGAAAAACTCGTAGAAGAATTCTCCGCCTTGCTCCCAATGTGTTCTTGCCTCCTTAGGTCGAATCTATGTCTCAAATCTATCCTCCTCTCTTCAAAATAGGTTTAGGACCCCTTTTATACAAGTTGGAATAGCGTAGGGCCGAAATAACCTTGTCCCGGACGAAATAGGACTTCTTTTTGACGCCTGGAGCGGCGCGGTCGCGGCCAAAACGCGGTAGGACCGCGGCCAGACAAGCTCTCTGATTTTCTGCCGCGGTCAGTTCCGCGGTCGCGGTTTCTACCGCGTTTTTCACCCTGTTCCGTTCGAAATTTGGAAAAACGTAAAACATGAAAGTTGTAGCCCTTTGAGTTAGCTTTCCAACCATATATTGTGGATCCCAAATAGAGTTCTGAGAAAAAAGTTATGTGCATTTTACTAGACAGTGCGCAATATGCCTACTCGAGTCTTCGTTTTGTTGTTTTATCATCCGTTGATCCCCGAATACGATCCCGGCTTAATTCCTTGAGCTTTTACTCAGACTTCAAAGCTCCAAATCACTTTAATTCATTCCATAACATCTATATAGCCCGGAATCACTCCTACAAGGCATAAAACACACCGTTAGTGCAAAACACTAGCGATTAAAGCGCAAACTCAACTAAAGTGCAGTAAATTAGAGTGTAATAATCGACTAAAATACGCAATTATAGCCTATCATCACTATTCAACTTTCATGTGGTCAAGTTCAATTTTCATTTCATTTTCCCTTTTACTCATCTCTTCTTTTTTTTTCTTTTTTGGGTTAAACTCGTCTCATGTCCAATAGCAAAGATAATTTTAATAATTGTCATCAAAGTTTATAAGGCGTAATACATACGGAGACACCTAAAGTTGGCACAATTTTTCACTTAGACACTTAAACTAGGCCTCTTTCCAATTAGACACGTTTCTTAGGCAATTCTCATACCAATTAGACACGTTTTTTGCTGGCTTATTAATTAACCAAGCGCGTGTTCTGCAATCTCCGTCTACATGGCAAAAGTAGCCAATATAAATCGTGTCACATCATTTTTTTGTCCACCTCACTGTCCACCTCAGCTATATAGTGTTATTTCCACTAAAATGCAAATATCCCCTTCGTCCCCGACCTCCCACGTTCCCCCACCAGCCGATGTTCCTCCTCCTCCTCCTCCTCCTCATCCTCCTGTTCTCTTGCTCGATTTTGATTCTGAAATTTCTGAATTCCTTCATTATCTGAGCTAGTATTACTGGTTTGAGTTTGGGTAAGCTGGGATTTAGCTTCTGAACCCTATCATCGAATATCAGAAGCGATTTTGGGAATTTTTTTTATTCCGGTTTCGTGATTTGAGTTTGAATTCGATTGGGAGTTTGGGAATCTAGTTGGAAACATCATTTTAAAGCTGAATCGGAAGGATTAGCTTGATTTGAAATGATTTGCTAGTTTTTGGTTCGAAATTTTGAGCTGATTGTACGAAGAAGAAGACGACCTAGGGTTCGTTGATTTCGTGAGTGTTTGTTCAAATTAGTCACTGGGGTTCATCCCTACACCTGTTGGGAAGTTGCATTCGTAGTTCTAGCTTGATTGGAACTGATTTGATGCGATTTTGGTCAGAAAACTTTCAAACGAAATCTGCGAAGAACACGACAGGCTGGGTTTTGACTGTTAATATAGATTCCGGATCCGAATTGACTGGAGAATACTTTTTTGGTGACGGAAATCAGCGATTTATTTGTGCAAATCAGCTGTTCTCATAGCAGAAGCAGAAAGGGGTAACCACCTGTCGGCATCAAATCTTCTAACGAAACTTTGTAACTTTCAAATTTGGACTAATCCCGTACGCCACCCGACATTGCCTCGCCGGAATAATTGGTACCGACAAACTGCGACCCATTTGGACTCCCCACAAAATTTTCAGATCTGAAGGTGTTTTTGATAACATCAAAATTACATAACAATGGTCAAATGCATTTTTAATATTTAATTAATTGAAAAATGCCATGTTTATTTCATTCACGCGCTCAAGGAGACTGAGAAACACTTTCTTTGCCATGTCATAGTTTTGTGTTTAATTGGTACAGTTTGAAATGAATTCTTGTGTCTAATTGGAAAGAGACCTAGTTTAAGTGTCTAAGTGAAAGATTGTGCCAACTTTAGGTGTCTCCGCATGTATTACGCCAAGTTTATAATGTAGTAGTAGCAGTGAAAATTTACCATATAATAGTTGTGGATTTGGTTCATACTAATTCATTTTCTGTCTCCTTCTCAGATCCCCTTGTAACAAATAAAAGAAGTTATTTAGGGTGTGTTTGGCATGAAGAAAAACATTTTCAGGAAAATGTTTTCCAATTTTTCCATGTTTGGTTGGCTTAAATGTGTTGGAAAACATCTTCCTGATGAACTCAAAATATTTTCCTTATCAAGAGGAGTAAAAATATTTTTCAAAACTCCTTCTCAACCTTCCCACCCTATTCCCCACCCTCACCAACCCACCCCACACTCACCCCACCCCCTCTCTTCAAAAAGGATTTCTTGTTTTTTTTTTATTTAAAATTTTAGTTTTTTTTTCCTTCAACACCCACCCTGCTACCCCCTGCAAAATTTTTTTTACTTTTTTTTTCATAATCTCAAATTTCTGTTTTTTTATTTTTCTGCACCACCCACCCCCACCCCGCACAAAAAAAGTTTTTTTTTACTTTTTTTTTGTAATTTTTAAATTCCTATTTTTCCGTTATTCTGCACCCCCTTACCCCGCACATTTTTTTTTACTTTAGTTTTCTGTAATTTCAAATTTCTATATTTTAGTTTTTCTGTACATCCCCGCCCCTTCCCCCCTCCCCCCAGCCCTGCCCCCTGCCCCTGCCACCCAAGCCCCGTCCCTGCCCCTACTACCCAAGCCCCCCCGATTGTTTTTTTTTTTATATATTTTCAGTTTTAATTGTTTCATCTTTCGGGTTACAGGTTCAAAATTTTACAAGTTCCATAGTAATGAGTTCAGAGGTTTATGTGTTTGGAAGTTTATGGGTTCGAAAGTTCGCGGTTTTGAAAGTTTAGCGGTTCAGAAGTTTGTGAAATTTGTAGGTTCGAAAGGTTGTCGGTTCGAAAGTTTATGGCTTCTTGTTTATTGTATCTAAATTATTTATGAATACTCTTGAAAAGTTATTTTCCTTAATTTGCGTACCAAACATCAGAAAATAAATAAAATTACTGCTTGTTTTCCAAGAAAATATTTTCCACAGAAAATATTTTTCGTTATACCGAACACACTCTTAGTAGCTTGTCGCCCGACTCTTATGAGTTGCATTTTAGTCAAGAATTAGAAGTTGATATATCGATCTGACATGGGACATGTTCCATTCAAGTGTTACTAGAAGAGAAACAATTTTAGATTAGTTTTTGCTATTTCTATCTTGCACCATGTAAGTCGGGGTAGTTGGCGAGGTGATCTTCTTTCAAATTTGAACTGGTCAAGTGATCTTCAGGTTTTAATTATTGTAGGATTGACCTTCTTTCTTAATTAATGGTTAAGCGGGATTATAAAGTGAAGGGGGAAATTTGAGTTTTTATCCCTAAAGTTTCAGTTATTACACTTTGGCCCCAACCTATATAAATGTAATATTACCAGATTTTAAAAAAAAAATCCATCCCATACCGCCTCATCAGCCGCCCCAATCCCTATTTTCCACGGTTGATTCCTCCATTGCAGCTTGTTTTTCTTGCATTCAACACACATAGGTCGTCTCCCTTCTTCCACTACTAGAAAATGGCTGAATTCCGACTGTTAAAACGTTCGCAAATCGGTTGGAAATCACAGATTTCTGACTACTTTCTGACCAAAATTGGTCGGTCGGAAAACAGTTGGCCGGAAAATAACTTCTGACCGAATCCTTCGGTGATTTTCGACCAAAGTAGTCGGAACGTTCAAAAGGTTAGACAACCAAATTATTTTCAAATTTTCGACCAAATCAGTCGTAATAATTTAAATAGAAATAAATATTTATTTAAAATTAAATAATAAAAATAAATATTTACCGACCGATTCGGTCGAAAAGTAATAATTAAAAAATAAATTTCTTTAAATTTTCGATGGAATCCGTCGAAAGCTGTTAAAAAATAATTAATTTTTTTTTTATCATTTTCAACTGAATTGGTCGGAAATTTGGGTGTTTTTTGAAAAAAACTGGGCAACTGTCTGATTTTTTTCTGCTCAATTTTGAGCTACACCACCTGTCAAACAATTACAATACTATAACTCCAACAACCAATCAACAAGTATCAACAAATATAACATCTAAACAAATAAATCAAAGCCATTAACACAATCTAAATCAACAAATCCATTAAACCTAATAATTTTAGGCATAAAAACATTCAAATAGTAGCCCACATTCAAGTTTAAAAATAAAACATAAACTTGTCTCTCCCAATCAAGTTTACCTATCAACCAATACCATACACCTAAACTACTACAAATCAGATTAAGTTTGTTTATCCTCATCATCACATAGATCGTGCCCATGTTTTCTCATGAATTTCTAACAAATGTTCCGAATTGTGAGTCCAATTGTTGCTTCAAATCACGAATTTCTTTTCTCATATCTTTCATCTGTTCTTGATTTTGCGAAGAACAAGAATCCGCTAAGAGTGGGTTTGGATGACCTGTAGGTCGGGGTACTCCAAGTCCGTAGACTCTGCCTTTGTTTACTCCACCTGCTGCCTCTGTCCACAATAAAGCCGTATCATCAGGTGTTGGTTGAGTTGAAGGAGGTTGAGTTTGTTGCTATTTTTCCACCCTTTTATGATAATCTTCCTGAAATGAAAATATAACTATTATGTAAACAAACTAATATTAATAAACGGTAAATAATTATGAAGTTAGTATTTAACATATGTGTCCGACGCACGCGTCTCCACCCAGTGTTCTCTTGTACCGCCCTTCTTCTTTTTCTTATGCTTCTCCTCGATGACCTTATCATGACTCATATCTCATCCTCTTTCCTTTTCCTTCATAACAAAAATTATAAGTTAGACATTACAATCGTAAAATTCTATATGTAAAACTAAGAAAAGTTTTATAAGTAATTACCAATCTTAGTTTATGGGCCGCAAAACTAATCGAACCTCCTGTGTGCAACGAGCCACCTTCACTGGAGCCGCGGTTTGCCTTTGCTTGTTAAGTCTTCTTCTTCCATTAATTGGTATTCCATTTCGCAAGAAGTTTCTTCCAAACATCTTCTCTTAACCACTTCGACATTTTACTAGCATTCCGAGCAGCGTACAGGGTATCTTTAATCCGCTTAGTTACCTTCTTCTCGAAAATAGAATTTATTTTATTTTGATGTTGAGGATGCCATGTACACTTTGTCTGCAATATAAAGAAGTAACATTGGATGAAGACGATAAATATTAAATAAATTTAATCAATTTTTATCCTAAATTGATTCCACGTTTGCTCTCTGATGTTGTACAGTGCCTGTCTCCAAGAATTTCACGGCTCATGATAAAATGGCTTCATATAATCCACAACCAAATGTGTAGACTGAAAGGATGGCAAAAACTTGCATTAAAGATAGCATATATAATTAATAAACATCTTAAAATTTTAAAAGTTTTAATTATAAATAAATATTCCTTAATTTTAACATATCTAAAAGTACGTCCAAAACTTTAAAAATAGTATAAGAATTACTTACCCATCCTCGTAGGGGACGATTATCAACCGATTATAACTATCATATTGTACATCCCCTCCAAGATTCTGCCTGCATCTACTAGAAGGTCTAGAAGTACCACTAGATGCAACTGGGCGAGAGCCTCCAATATCCAACCTAGATATGCTGAAAGTGGATAATGATGATGGAGTGGAAGATGATGGATCAACAAAAGACGAACCATCATGCTGAATACCATGAAAGCTGGGGGATGCAGCAATTGGTGAGCCACCATGCTGACTACCATGAAAGCTCGGGGGTGCAGCAGCTGGTGAGCCACCATGCGGACTACCATGAAAGCTCGGTGGTGCAGCAGCTAGTGAGCCACTATGTTGACTACCATGAAAGTTTAGGGGTGCAGCAGCTGGTGAGCCACCATGTTGACTGCCATGAAAGCCCGATAAAGAAGATGGTATAGAAGGTGTGGGTATAAAGTTAAAAACAATGTTACTTTGACTTTCTTTGGTAGGCATAGAATAATACTGAGCCGAATTACTAAACAGAGGGGGAATAATGAACATGGTAGATGTCAATGAAGTCGACTGAGGAGGATGAGAAAGAGGATGTCGAGGAAGAGGAGGACTCATATTTGGCATAGTTGAGGTAGTTGGAAAAGATTACTTTTTTTGCTTAGATTTCACCTTTTCCTTCCCCTTAGATGCCATATATGTAATATAATCATAATAAAATACAAAATAAAAAACACACAAGTGATAGTAAATATAAAATAATTATTCCACAAAAAAGCTAAAGAAATAAATAAACAACCTAACAAGTCATAAAGATATAAAATAATTTTGCAACATAATAAATAATTAAAGGAATAATATAAAAACCCCAGCACGTCATAAAAAACATACAAAAATTCTTCAAATATATGAAATGATTGAAGGAAGAACAACATAAAAAAGAAGAACAAGTCAATCCTCATCGCTATCTTCATACTAATCATCTAAGTCTTTATCATCGCTAAGTATTCATCATCGCCTGTTTCACTTTCATCTAGTAATTCTTCTTCATCACTTATTTCATGTTCAATACCTTTATCTTCGTCCTCATTTGGTCCACGAACAGAAGGATCAAATTCTTCATATATTCCTTCATTATGCTACAATTCATCTGCTAATTCATCATCCACTATTGCTTCAACACTTGAAATGTCATTTTGGTACACCTGCATCTTTGACTTCCATTCTACCCACGTTTTTTTTTTAAAACTACCCGCCATGCAGACTTATTCTTGCTCAAAGGATAAGGAGCATAATATACTTGTTTTACCTTTTGTGCAATGATAAAGGGATCATAAAGTCTATACTGCCCCGTGTGTTTAATTTCAACTATTTTGTACCGAGCGTGCACCTTTGTACCTCTATTCGGTGTTGGATCATACCCCTTACATCAAAGGAGTACCAATTTTTTCTTCGTCCAACCTACAGTATACTCCAGTTCCAAAATCTCTTGAAGCACACCATAATAATCAACATCTCCATCACCTTTCACCCATACCTCACTATTGTTGGTTTTCTTTCCCGTAGACCACTCTTCTGTATGAAACTTGTACCTATTGACCAAGTATTTAGACATCATTCTGACTTTAAGGTCAGGCCCCAAGCTATATCACGTAACAATGGGTTACTAATGCCATCCTGGCATCTTAGATGGTGGAGACTCTGTTGCTTTAGTCAGATCCCTTACTCTGTTTCAAATTTCTTCTGAACACAAGTAGGCCGGTGGCTCCTCAAAATCAGTTCGGTTTTTCATAATGCACTTGTATTTCGCCTAAATTCATGATTCATATGCAAGAATCTACGGTGGCAGTCGAACCATGTATTTTACCTTCATGTTTCAAAGTAAATGCTTTTGTGTCTTCCATACAATAAGGGCAAGCTAACTTTCTATCAGTCAACCACCCGAACAACATTCCATAAGAAGGAAAATCATTTATAGTCCACATCAAAGCAGCATGCAATCTGAAGTTTTGTTTAGTTGATATATCATATGTTTCCACACCTTAATGCCACAATAATTGTAACTCATCAATCAAAGGCTGCAAGTATACATCAATCAAACTTTTCGAATTGTGTGGACCTGGAACAATACAAGTTAGGTTCAGATATGGACTTGTCATACACAGCTCGGGCGGAAGATTATATGGGGTAACAAACACTGGCCAACATGAATAAGGTGCAACAGAGACAACAAATAGAGTGAATCCATCTGCACATAATCCTAACCTAATATTTCTTGGTTCACTAGAAAACTCGGGGAACACCCTATCAAAATGCTTCCACGCATCTCTATCTGACGGATGGCATAGAATTCCGGGTGGCCTTTTATGTTTATCGTACCATCTCATATGAGGAGCAAAGCTCATTAATGCATACAACCTCTTTAACCAAGGTATAAGAGGTAAGTAATGCATTGCTTTAACTGGAACCCCTTTTTATTATTGGCATTTGTGACTTTCTTAAAACGAGGGGGATTACAAAGTTTACAGTTTTCTAAAGATACGTCATCCTTACAAAATAACATGCAACCTTTCTCACAACAATCAATTCTCTCTGATGAAAGGCCCAACAATTTCTTATCAGTGTAAAAATCTTTTGGTAAGTCAATGTTACTCGGATTAACTTTATTCATAAGCCCAATAATAGAACCCATGCCCGCTTGGAAAGTAGAACTATCCGATTTAATACTTAGCTATCTAACCATAACAAAAAAACTTGGAATGCACCGAGCCTTCATACAATGGACGACTAGCTTCCTTTAATTGTTCATAGAAATGCTTAGCCTCATCATTTGGTTCGGATTGAGCCCCAGGAAACATCCCAAAAGCATCCCTCATCATTTTATTGTATCGAGAATTTCAACATTATGCTGCTATGGGGCTATCCTCACCACCAAAAGAATTCTGAAAGTTAACATCATCTAAACTAACATGATTCTCCCCGTGAACGGTCCATATATAATAATTTTTTACAAACCCTTTCTTGTAAAGATGCTTAACACACTTACATTTCACACAAGGGCACCTAATCCTTCCTCTAATAAGAAAATCATCAAGTGTTTGAGCCTTAGCAATAAATTTAGCTACTCCTTCAATAAATTTACCCCTCAACCCCGCACGATTAGGATGATTCCTATTATACATCTATCTACGCTGCATGTCACGATCCAAATTCCACTAAGGGTCGTGATGGCTCCGGACACCACTGCCAGGCAAGCCAACCAAAATACTTAATTAAATTCTCGTTTTAATACTCTTGAAAACTATGACTTTCCTTCAAATTTACCAGTAAAAGATAATCGTTTCAAATCAATTGAATGTTAAGTAGTTAATACAAAATACTTCATAATCATCCCAGAACCCGGTGTCACAAGTGCATGAGCAATTTCTAAGAAATCGAATAAATTAGAGTAACTGTCCGGAACACAAATTGGACAGAAAGTAAATACAATGCTGAGAGAGAGACTACACTAGCTGCGGGTCGCCTCGAGAAATACTGCTCACCTAGTCTCCGTATCATCCATGCTGCTACCCCAGTAGGCCACTAGTAATACATGTACCTGTGCAACAAAATGCACAGCAAGTGTAGCATGAGTACGAAAATAAGTGTACTCAGTAAGTATCCCGCCTAATCTCGAATAAGTAGATACAACATCGACACTTACTAATGGTCCAACAATAATATTATTCATGCAATGAATCATGGATTTATTAAGAACGACAGTAAATTCAAATGAGCCACGAAACAGGTAAAAGTTTCTTTTTATTAAAAGTCTCCGGGTTCATAACACATTAATTAACAATTATCTCAAGTCGGGGAAAGCATCTATCAATCTCAATAAATCTCAAGGTAGGCAATACAAGCATGCGCAACTCATGCCGAGGTCGTACGGCCCGATCCAACACAAATGTAAAATGTGCACTGCCGAGGGTCGAACGGCGCGAACCATAGATGAATCTATTACCCCGCTCGTGAATCATACATGCGACGCAGTTAAATTTAACTAAACAATCATCCTGCTCACGAATCATACATGCAACGAAGATACACATAGAAATACATGCTCAAACAACAAATTAAGAATTTATCGGGGAACATTTATCCAAATAAAAGCCAATTCTCTTTTAATGATTTAAGAAAATGAATTTTAATCCATCTTAGAAATTCATTTACCAATTCGATAGGATTTAAGAAATTCAACTGTCAATAAGATCACAGATATTCCAAGTATAGCATGCTTTTGGGTCCTAGATTACCCGAACTTACACATATTAGTAGCTACGCACGGACTCTCGTTACCTCGTGCGTACGTAGCCCCCACAAATAGGAGCACATAACCATTTACTTTACCTATGGGGACAATTTCCTCTTACAAGGTTAGAAAGGAGACTCAACTCGCTCCGAAATTTTCATAACCGGCTTCCAAGCCCTTCCAACGACTCCAATTGATGCACAATGCCCCAAAACTAACGGGCAAACCAATAAAAATTCACTCTAATACTTGTAACAATTCAAATTATATAAGTTCCCAACTTCGCTCGAAAAGTTGACCAAAATGCCCTCGGGCCCACGTGCCCGGATTCCGAAATTTCTCGAAGATAAATTCTACCCATAGCTTTACTAACTCAAATATATAATTTGCTCTAATTTTCATTCTCAAATTCAAGGTAAAAGTCCAAAATTTCAAATACTAGGTCTTCCCCAAAAATCCCAAATTTATGCTAATTTTCCATGTCTAAATCCATGTAAGATCACATATTTAACTCAAAAATAGGAAGAAATCACTTACCTAGTGTTGCTTGGTGAAAATCCCTCCTTGAGCTCTCCAAAATCGTCCAAGCCAAATGAAAGAAATGAAACAAATGGGCCAAAACTCGTGTTTAGAATCTGCCCAGGCTTCATCGAGTTGTACCTTGCGCTGTGCAGGTTGTACATCCTATTACAATTTTTCCCTGCTGTACACCTTCTGTTAAAACGACCATAACTCCTTGTGAAAATATCCAAATGACAAACGGTTTGAAGATTTAGAACCTAGACTCGAAGATATTCATTTGATAGGTTGCACACCATATAACTCTTTATATATTCCGAGATATGAGCTTCTAAAGTCGGATCCATGCATCAGAAAATTCTATCGAAACTGCTCCACCATCCATCTTCAATCGATCATAACTTTCTGATAAAATGTCCAAATCATGAGTGGTTTAACTTTCTGGAAACTATAATACAAGGGCAACAACTTTTATGTTTTTTAAATTTTCAGATTCCTTATAGATTTCGAGATATAAGCTTCCAAATTCAGCTCAGCGATTGCACTAGTTGCTGTCAAAACAGCTTTCTGCAGAAAATTTCAGCAGCTCTTTGGTCCGAAATTCATTCCGTTAACCTTCCGAAATTCACCCGAGGCCCTCGGGACCTTAACCAATTATATAAACATGTCCCAAAACATGATATGAACTCACTCAAGGCCTCAAATCACATCAAACAACGTCGAAATCATGAATCGTACTCCAATCCAAACTTTATGAACTTTGAAATTTGCAACTTCTACATTCGATGCCGAAACTCGTCAAATCACGTCCGATTGACCTCAAATTTTGCACACAAGTCATATAAGATATTATGGACCTGCTCCAACTTTTTGAATTGGAATCCGACACCGATATCAAAAAGTGAAACTCTCGGTCAAACTTCTCAAAAACCTTCAAATTTCTATCTTTAGCCAAATGA
>NW_017672057.1:21242-93986 GCF_001879085.1 Nicotiana attenuata | reverse complement strand
ATATATATATATATATATATATATATATATATATATATATATATATATATATATATATATATATATATATATATACGTATCATTGTGTCAAAGCACTTTATCATTGTGTCATTTGGAACTAAAGAGCTTCGGGTAAATTTGAGATTTAAGTTTAATGTATTTGAATTGGAAATTTATGACATCCTAATTAATTTACTAGATTCAAAATTTGTTATTTATACTTATTAAAAGTGAAATTCTTAGCACATATAGAATATAAGCTACAATTATTATATTTGAATGTACTCATACGTTATATACTACCTAATTTTTGTTTAAGATAATAAAAGCTCAATAAATTAAATAGTTAATAGTAAATTCTGAATCAATAGTTTTAAAAGTGTGACAAAATCTAATGGAAAAATTTATAAAAATTAGATCCTCAAATATAATAATGACAAAATTGAAACATAGTTAGACACTGCTATGAGAAGTGTATAAGATTTTCATAATCGTCAAATCCTAGAAATTGACCTTCAATCTTCTCACTCCCACCCCCAAACACTGAATACATATATAAATACACTTATTGGACTTGTCTTTCATATTCTCATAAAACTTTTTAAATCTCATATATAAATACACTTATTAGACATTATTTTTTAAATTAGTATTTTAAAGAGAAATATAAAATTAAATTTTACATAATGCCAATTCAACCATACCTAAATCAAATAAACCTAAAAATTCCTACAAATTCAATCATACCTAATTCAACTAGTTAGGATGTTCATATATAGAAAATCCAATAAGCCTACAACAACTAAACTTACTGCAAATTTGACAATGAAAACAAGATATATGTCAACAAAGTACTTACCTCACCGGAAAAAATTCTGGAGAAGAGAGATGGTGGAGCTGCTGTGTCACGACCCGAAATTCACTAGTCGTGATGGCACCTATCCCAACCCGCTAGGTAAGTCAATTAACAATTATCTATTTCCAATTAACGTAATAAAATAATTAAATAAAAGAATTATCTGATTCTTATACATTTCCCAAGGACTGGTAGTACAAATCATGAGCTTCTAAGACTAGAGTTTACAAAGCTGATATGAAGAAAATACATCTTCTGTTTGAAAAGTACATAAACAGAGTTTTACAAAACTAAGGCTACCATGAACAAGAGGCAGCTACAACAGGGACGCAGGTACACCTTCAAATCCAGCTCCCGCCTTGCATAGCATTATCGACATCCGAAATCTGCACGCAATGTGCAGGAGTGTAGTAGACCCCATGTACTCAATAAGTAACAAACCCAACCTTAGGTTAAAAGTAGTGACGATCTGGAACATAGGTCGGGTCCAACACCAATAACCAATAGCAATTCATAACAATATAAAGCAAGTAAATGAAAAAGTAGTTCAGAGATAAAATGTTCAGCCTTTTCATAGTTTTTCCGAAAAATAGTTCCGCTTTTCAAGTATATCAGTAAAAACTCAAATCCTTTACCAAAATCGTCAAACATATGAGTAAGTTTGAAAACTGTAATTTTTCCCAAAAACTTTTCATTTTCAGAAGGCATGAGAAAAATACATCTCTATGCCTACATGTCAAGATACTGGTAAAATCATGAATGTCACCAAAACTGGGCAGCAAAGAAATGCATCTCTATGCATATATCTCAAGTACGTATGTCAAATGAAATGCCTCTCAGTGATGAACTCATGTACTCACACTCTCAGAGTACTCAACCTCACTGTCTCGCGTTATCTCTTACCGTGCTCAATACTCAGTACACTCAATCACACAGCACCGTATAGTACTCATTGCGGCGTGCAACCCGATCCACAAACACATACATAGTCGGTTATGCTCACTGGTGGTATGCAGACTCCGGAGGGGCTCCTACAGCCCAAGCATAGTAATCCGCAAGGACAACTCACGTGTTGTACGGATAACTAACGTGCTATAACATAAATATCTAGATCCGCACGGACAATTCACGTGCTGCACAAACAACTCACGTGCCATAGTATCAAGATCAGAAACCGCACGGACAACTCACGTGCCATAGTATCAATATCTCACAATAGGGTCCTCGGCCTTACTCAGTCATCAATCTCTCCAGTCTCACTCACGGGAAACTAGCCCGGCAACAATAATATCATGTATCAATAAACAACAACTGAGACTGAGATATGAAATGAATGCATGATTATGACTGAGTACAAAATATCAATGAAATCAATAAGATGACAGCAAGAAACGACCTCTATGGGTCCTAACAATATCATCATAAAGCCTAGACAAGATATCTAGCATGATTTGACAGCTCAGTTACTTAATCTCTTGGTGAAAACACAGATATCAACAAAATAGGACCATTAGACAGTGCCATGGAATAACAGAGTCACAATTCACAGGGTGCACGCCCACACGCCTGTCACCTAGCATGTGCGCCACCTCAATACCAATCACATAACACGTAATTTGGGGTTTCATACCCTCAACACTAAGTTTAGAAGAGTTACTTATCTCAAACAAGCCAATTTCAAATGCCGAGCAAGCCAAGCGACGCTTCAAGAATGCCATCACGCACGTAGCGACCTCCGAACGGCTCAAAACTAGCCAAAAATAACTCAAATACATCAGATAAAGCCCAAGGAAGCAATTACAAATGATAAAGATCGAATTCTATATCAAATCCCGAATTCGGCCAAAAATCACACCTGGGCCCACGCCTCAAAACTCGACAAAACTCACAAAATCCGGCAACCCATTCAATTACGAGTCCAACCATACTAGTTTCACTCAAATCGGACTCCAAATCGATGTTCAAAACTCAAAAATTCATATTATGAAACTTTAGGACAAAACCCTCAATTTCCTCTTTAAAATTCATCAACCAATTGCTAAAATTGAAGATAGATTCATGGAATGTAATCAAAATCGAGTAGAGAACACTTACCCCAATCCTTGTGATGAAATTTGCTTCAAAAATCGCCTCAATACGAGTCCCACATCTCAAAATATGGAGAAAAAACCAAAACCTCGATTCTTATAACTCTGCCCAGCTATACCGCATTTGCGGTAAAAACATCGCTTCTGCGAAAATAACCTTGCCGAGAAATCCCCGCACCTGCGGATGTCGAATCTCGCTTCTATGAAGCCTTATGCACCTGCGATTCCAAGTCCCGCATCTGTGCGCACGCAGGTGTGCTACAAAATCTGCTTCTGCGGTCTTCCTCACCCAGTCTCTTCTCGCTTCTGCAACTCTACTAACGATTCTGTGACCATCTCTCCTGCACAAACCAGCCGCAGGTGCGTCACACCAGAACCAACAGTATTAAACCTTAGCCAAATTTCCAAAATGCTCTGAAATCAATCCGAAACACGCCCGAGCCCCTCGGGACCACGTCCAAACATACGAACAAGTCCCACAACATAACACGGACCTACTCGAGGCCTCAAAATGCACATAACAATATCGAAACGATGAATCACACCTCAATTCAAAATCATTTAACTTTAAAACATCAACTTCCACAACCGATGCCGAAACCCAGCAAATCACGTCTGATTGACCTCAAATTTTGCACACAAGTCACATTTGACATTACGGACCTGCTCCAATTTTCGAAATCAGAATCCGAACTCGATATCAAAAACTCCACTTTCGGTTAAACTTTCCATAATTCCAACTTTTGCCATTTCAAGCCAGACTTTACTACGGACCTCCAAATCACAATCTGGACGCGCTCTTAAGTCCAAAATCACCCAACGGAGCTAACGGGACCATTAGAAATCCAATCCGAGGTCAAATACTAAAAAGTCAAACTTGGTCAAACCCTTCAAATTTAAAGCTTCTAGTTGAGAATCATTCTTCCAAATCCATTCCGAATAACCTGAAAACCAAAACCGACGATTCACATAAGTCATAATACATCATACGGAGCTACTCATGCCCGAAAACTACTGAGCGAAGTGCAAATGCTCAAAATGACCGGGTTGTTACATCCTCCCCCACTTAAACATACGTTCGTCCTCGAACGTGCCCAGAGTGTTCCAAAAGCCAAAAAACCGCAGTGTAACCTTACCATGCACATACCCGGGGATGATCCCACGTCACCCTATCCTATAGAGGTCTGATAATCACAGCATAACTAAAAATTCATAATTCAACCTAGCCCATAAACCTTAGAACCAAATTCCACATCCGAAATTTGTTAATTAGATCAAAATCTTGCATCTACACATTGTGTAAGTCTGAACAAACTGTATCCAGCCATAGCCATAACTCAAGATGAAATCACATGATATACCAAATAACTGAAACACTCATAGCGATAATTTCTATTCACAGTAGCTGCTCAAAACAACCCAATGCCGGTAATAAACCTCTTATCAAACAAAGCCTCATTCTAACACCTTCATATACTGCCAACGATGAAAGAAACACGCAGAAACTCATAACCATTCGTCAGATCAACAAGTTGTGGAACTCCCCTCCTTCGATAGGAACTAAAGCAAATTTCTAAGCCGATCAGCATCAACATCCTTCCAAATATATCGCAGTCAGATCCGATAGCACCCATTCTAGGTACGATGACCTCATCCCATCTAACATAGTCAATCTAGTGACATGACACATCAATACAGCTTAAAGCCATAACCCGTGCACCAAATAGCAACATTTCAAATGTACTCAATCCTGAAAATGCCTCAAACGAGGGAACTGTCCCACCAGCTTAACAAGTACCATCACAACGCCACGCTAAGAGCCTAGCACACACCGTAGAACCAAAACACACGAATCCAACACAAATGATCATATCTCAACATAACTTCGCTACAATGCGTGATCCCATTCAAATGCTGCTCCATATTATATACCTCGAGCCGCCTTGCTCCAAATCAATAACCACGCGAAATTCGACATCAAGTACTCCAGGTGCATTACCATAACCATGGAGAGCAAATAACACAATACCATAATCCGGAAAGAACATAGCCAATGCGCAATCAATCATGCAATACCCAAATATTCATCTCGCTCAAACTCCGCTTTAAAGCCCAAACAGAACCATAACATGTGTGCATATAACCAGCGAGTCACAACCCCTTGTAGCATAGAAGAGTAACTCAGATCATCTCAGAACACGAATAAGCTCAACAACAACAGAATGCCACATCCCTCAATAATAGCAACATGGAGCCAACCAATCCGGCTCGGTGTAGAATACACATCCTAATTGGGCCTGCCAAGGGACACCCAAATCCGCTCTAGTTACCCACAAATAGATAAATAACCCTCCGAAGATCCACAATGACCCAACCATAACACATACCATCCTCTGACTAGCTTCGGCCACAACTTCACAGTCCATAACCATGAAACAATCTGCTCATGAGAACTCCCGGTCTCCAAATCCATAGAACACACGAATCACCATATCTGATCTCCACTCCGCTTCCTGAATGTCTAACACTTCTCCAATATACGCTCATCCCACGAGGAATACTTCTGTAATTCTTCTGTGCCACAAAGCAAAATTTGAACATCAGCAGTCGATCAGCCAGGAGAGTGCCGCAATACCAATGAAGTGTCCATTAATCAAAACACATTGCCCCTTCTGAAATGTACACTCTCACCAAGCCATACCAGATAGTAATATCATTTACCTAGTCATCTAAAACTATCCATGCTGCCTAAGGACTCATGACCTCCCATTCAAAACTGAACCGTGACCTTACACATGCAAATCTCAATCCTACACAACACACCGCATATATTATGCCATCATACAAAAAATATGAGAACTTCGCAATCCACTCCGAGTCACAAGCAACTGTATACTTAATTAGCCAAGAACTTTCCATTTGATCCCATCCAGGAGAAAATCACTATACATCACACCCTCCTCACGCTAGTAGGAATATACATCTCTAACCGTGGTAGAAGCTATTGAGATCTCTTTGAAACCCATTTGCACATGATTAATACATCATAACTAAACCTCTCTAACTCAACCAAGCCACGCCGATCACCAAAAATCCAAGAGCATTGCCATGAAACACCTGTAGAAACCCACCACATCATAAGCACCCAAAGAATCGATCATATCCATTACCATGCCGATCCAACCTACTACCAAGCTGTCCTATTTATCCGAGTTCCTTCTGAATTACCTTCAAATTGATACTTCTCCTTGCCATAATACCACAATCCTGAACCAAGACTCACCACACAAGACCCTAGCTTAAAACCACACCGCCCTAAGGCTCATAAGCCGCTGAATGCCCTTTTAACCACCCCAAAAGTACCACAACCGAGATACCCACTCTAAATAGACCTTATGTGAATTTAAAGCTGTTCATCTTACCTTCCTGATACTGAATGTAGAATCCATAATGATATAGAAATACTGCGAGTCTCGGCACCATCCAATGTAACTCTCAGCTTCTAGCCATATACAAATCCGCAACATTCTCAATTGCCACGTATAAATATTGAATTCATTAGAACCATTCTTGAGAGTCATCCACTCTACTCGGATCTCAATAGCACTACCCAAACGGACCGAACGACTTGTGCCCCATTTGCACCCCAATACCCTAAGAAGTAATTCACACCTCTAACAAACCGAGCAAATTTCTACTCCATGAACACTACATCCTTCACGTATAACAACGCAATCATTCCATGATTTTCGTATACCTATAGAGTGTAATACAACCCGTATCCAGAAATTCCCTTACTCGAGTCATCCTCGATCTCAACCTCTGTAAGCCATAATTGATTCACCACTATACCTCAAACTGAAACCAATACAACACATAACCGCGCAATCAACCCATCGATAGCAGATTCCCCCACTTGGCGCAAAGCCTAGGAATACAATATCTGATTACTCATAATACCCATACTCTGTTGCCGCCAAAATCCCACACTAAAATTTAACTAAATCCTTCATAAGCTTATGTAACATAAACCATCTAATATCTCAAATCGTCTACAAAATCTCACATTTACCCTTGTAACAGTCAAGCAAAATCTCATAAACGATCCAAACTCAAATTGCAACACATATATTTCACTGGTAAAAGAGAACTCGCTACAAAACAACATAGGGATCACACAAACCTCAGGACACCCCGCAAGAGATAACCCACCTGCTTTGTCTCAAACTAACATCTCTTTATACCCTTCCACAGTCATAACTATTACACAATTACTTAATCTTTCTGATTTTGAACTCATCAACAAGACATGAGAATCTTATTCGTTCCATAATTAAACAATATGAAGGATCCTTCAATACACTCATAACTCGAGACTATGCATCACATTAAGATAGAAACCAAGCACCCAATTTACAACTCAATCAAACTCTTTTCGTCAAATCCAATCTATCTGAACACACCCATAGTCACATCATACTCATAATATAGCAATCCGACCATTCATCTAGTCACAAATTCCAGTCATAGGGACGCTGCCGGACATATAAGTCCAAAAGCACGTACTCACACAATCAACATCTCTGTGGTCAAGCTATAGTCAAAATCCGGCCTTAAGTCCTCCAGACTGGCCCATTATCAACACACAGAAATAACATCTCGCACCTCATCCAGGGAATCACAAGCCGTCGATGCACAGCTGATACCGAGCGCTCAAGTGCGCATACGAATGCATGGAAGAAATTCAAAGGATTACGCTTCAAGCTGAATAAATGCCGCACGATAAGGAAAGAAAGATGGGAAGTATATCCTAAATGCCCTGTAGCCTCTCGAAGATAGGTATGGATGTCATCATACCGATCCACAAGACTCTACTAGACACTTGCTCATGACTTGTAGAACCTATGAACCTAGAGCTCTGATACCAATCTGTCATGACCCGAAATCCAATTGTCATGATGGCACCTATCCCAACCCGCTAGGTAAGCTAATTAACAATTATCCATTTCTAATTAACATAATAAAATAATTAAATAAAGTAATTATCCGATTCTTATACAATTCACAAGGACTGGTAGTACAAATCATGAGTTTCTATGAATAGAGTTTAAAAAGCTGATATGAAGAAAATACATCTTCTGTTTGAAAAGTACATAAACAGAGTTTTACAAAACTAAGGCTACCATGAACAAGAGGTAGCTACAACAGGCACGGAGGTACACCCTCAAATCCATCTCCCGCCTTGCACAGCAATATCGGCATCCGAAATCTGCACGCAATGTGCAGGAAGTGTAGTATGACTACAACCGACTCCATGTACTCAATAAGTAACAAATCTAACCTTTGGTTGAAAGTAGTGATAAGCTGGAACATAGGTCGGGTCCAACACCAATAACCAATAGTAGTTCATAAAAATGTAAAGCAAGTAAATGAAAAAGTAGCTCAGAGATAAAATGTTCATCCTTTTCATAGTTTTTCCGAAAAACAATTCCGCTTTTCAAGTATATCAGTGAAAACTCAAATCCTTTACCGAAATCGTCAAACATATGAGTAAGTTTGAAAACTGTAATTTTTCCCAAAAACTTTTCATCAGGTAAATGTTTCATTTTAAGAAGGCATGATGAAAATACATCTCTATGACTACATGTCAAGATACTGGTAAAATCATGAATGTCACCCAAACCGGGCAGCAAAGGAAATGCATCTCTATGCATATATCTCAAGTACGCATGTCAAATGAAATGCCTCTCAGTGATGAACTCATGTACTCACACTCTCAGAGTACTCAACCTCACTGTCTCACGTTATTTCTTACCGTGCTATATACTCAGTACACTCAATCACACAGCACTGTACAATACTCGTTGCGGCGTGCAACCCGATCCATAAACACATACATAGTCGACTGTGCTCACTGGGGGTATGTAGACTCCGGAGGGGCTCCTACAGCCCAAGCGCTATAATCGGCACAGACAACTCACATGCTGCACGGACAACTCACGTGCTATAACATCAATATCTGGATCCACACGGACAATTCACGTGCTGCACGAATAACTCACGTGCCATAGTATCAAGATCAGAATCCGCACGGACAACTCACGTGCTGCACAGACAACTCACGTGCCATAGTATCAATATCTCACAATCAGGCCCTCGGCCTCACTCTGTCATCAATCTCTCCAGTCTAACTCACGGGCTCACCATGTCATGAAACTAGCCCGACAAAAATGATATGATGTATCAATAAACAACAACTGAGACTGAGATATGATATGAATGCATGAATATGACTGAGTACAAAATATCAATGAAATCAGTGAGATGACAACAAGAAACGACCTTTATGGGTCCTAACAATATCATCATAAGCCAAGACAGGATATCTAGCATGATTTGACAACTCAGTTACTTAATTGCATGGTGAAAACACAAATATCAATAAAATATGACCATTAGATAGTGCCATGGAACAAGAGAGTCACAATTCACAAGGTGTACACCCACACGCCCGCCACCTAGCATGTGCATCACCTCAATACCAATCACATACCACGTAATTTGGGGTTTCATACCCTCAGCGCTAAGTTTAGAAGAGTTACTTATCTCAAACAAGCCAATTCCAAATGCTGAGCAAGCCAAGTGACCCTCCACGAATGCCATCACACGCGTAGCGACCTCCGAACTGCTCAAACTAGCCAAAAGCAACTCAAATACATTAGATAAAGCCTAGAGAAGCAATTACAAATGATAAAGATCAAATTCTACATCAAATCCCAAATCCGGCCAAAAATCACACCCGGGCCCATGCCTCGAAACTCGACAAAACTCACAAAATCCGGCAACCCATTCAATTACGAGTCCAACCATACTAGTTTCACTCAAATCCGACTCCAAATCGGTGTTCAAAACTAAAAAATTCATTTTATGAAACTTTAGTCCAAAACCCCCAATTTCCTCTTTAAAATTCATCACCCAATTGCTAAAATCGAAGATAGATTCATGGGATACAATCAAATCCGAGTAGAGAACACTTACCCTAATCCTTGTGATGAAATTTGCTTCAAAAATCGCTTCAATCCGAGTCCACAAATCAAAATGTGGAGAAAAAACCAAAACCTTGATTCTTATAGCTCTGCCCAGCTATACAACATTTGCGGTCAAATTGTCGCATCTGCGACCGCCGTATCTGCGACCACCGTATCTGCGGTAAAAACTTTGCTTCTGCGAAAATAACCTTGCTCAGAAATCCCCGCACCCGCGGATGCCGAATCCACTTCTGCGAAGCCTTACACACCTGCGATTCCAAGTCCCCCATCTGCGCGCATGCACGAGCGCTACAAAATCCGCTTCTGCGGTCTTCCTCACCCAGTCTCGTCTCGCTTCTGTGACTCTACTAATGCTTCTGCGACCATGGCACCCGGGCAAACCAACCGCGGGTGCGGTCACACCAGAACTAGCAGTACTAAACCTTAGCCAAGATTTCAAAAATGCTCGGAAATCAACCCGAAACACGCCCGAGCCCCTCGGGACCACGTCCAAACATACCAACAAGTCCCATAACATAACACGGACCTACTCGAGTCCTCAAAACACACATAACAACATCGAAACAATGAATCACACCTCAATTCGAAATCATTGAACTTTGAAACTTCAACTTCCACAAGCGATGATGAAACCTATCAAATCACGTCCGATTGACCTCAAATTTTGCACACAAGTCACATTTGATATTACAGACCTGCTCCAATTTCCAGAATCGGAATCCGACCCAAATATCAAAAACTCCACTTCCGGTCAAACTTTTCATAATTCCAACTTTCGCCATTTCAAGGCAAACTTTACTACGGACCTCCAAATCACAATCCAGACGCGCTTTTACGTCCAAAATCACCCAACGGAGCTAACGGAACCATCAAAAATCCAATCCGAGGTAAAATACTAAAAAGTCAAACTTGGTCAAACCCTTAAAATTTAAAGCTTTTACTTGAAAATTGACGATTCAGATAAGTCATAATACATAATACGGAGCTACTCATGCCCGAAAACTACCGAGCGAAGTGCAAATGCTCAAAGTAACCGGTCGGGTCGTTACATGCTGCCACGACGACACTACTGCAAAACGAAAAAAAAGTTAAAAAATTAAGTGTCACGACCCCAGTTCACCCTCCATGAACATGTCGTGGTGGCACCTAGTTCCTACAACTAGGTAAGCCTATCAATGCGGAAATAACAACTTAACTTGCGAAATGGTTGAATAAAGCTAAACATATTAAAATAATAACTGCATATAAGGCCGCTCGGCCTATAAAACTCAAAAGAAATGCGGAAGTCTACAACTAAATCCCAAAACCCGGAAACTCACGGGAACCACAGGCTAACAGAAACATAGTACGCTGCTCTAACTCAAGAATATCTAAACAACTGAGAGAAAAAGGAATAAACTAAATACTAAAGTCGGAACAAAATAGAGACTCCTGGTCTGCGGACGCGGCAGATATACCTCGAAGTCTCCGTGTATCTGCTCGCCTCAAGGATAGTGCGCCTGAGAGGAGGTACCTGGATCTGCACATAAAAAACATGCGCAGAAAGGGCATGAGTACACCACAACGGTACTCAGTAAGTGCCAAGCCTAACCTCGGTCGGGTAGTGACGAGGAAGGTCAGGGACCTACTGAGATAACATAATAAATAATGAGATAACAGAAACAGTTTAAATAAAGTCTACAGCGAGAATCTAAACCAGGTAAATAAGGAAGAACAGTAATAGAAAACAAAGGTAACAATACACAGAAAATTGCTCTCAACAAGGAATGGTAGCCGGGGGATCTCTTGGTATCCCGAGGATCTCTTGGTATCCTCATCATCAACACTGGGGATCTCTCAGTATCCCGAGGATCTCTTGGTATCCTTAATAAGTAAGTCGGGGATCTCTTGGTATCCCAATATATATATATATATAGAAACACATGTGCTAGGGATCTCTTGGTATCCCGCACCCTCGGTCCAGAATATCTCAAGTACAGGGGGATCTCCCGGGAAGCCGTCCCGTAGTCCCAAATTAAACACACAACAACAACGATTCATAAATCTTGGAACAATCATGCTTCACAGAGTACAAATAGCACAGTTAAAGCAAATAAGCAAGTAAGCCAGCTAAACATAAGTCTCTAAGCTAGCACAGGTACATACTTACAGTTAAAATGAACAAGTAAACAAGAAATCTCAATGTAAATACTTCAAGTAGAAACGGATTTACAACAATTAGCTCAACTACGCGCTCGTCACCTCACGTACGAGGCATTCAAATATTCAAGATCATATCCTAAGGGAAAGAGGTCCCCCACACAAAGTTAGACAAGCCACTTACCTCGAACCGGCTCAATATCAACTAGAAACCACGCTCTTGCCACGAGTATCCGACTCCAAATGGCCCAAATCTATTCAATTCAATTACACATTGTAAATAACATCGCAAACACCTGGTTTTGCTATTAAATTCAAAGCTACGGCGTGAAATTAGGTGAAATGACCAAAATACCCTTCAGTCCAATGCCTCGGAATCGAATAATTTTCACATTTTTTAGAACCCTCGTACCCTGACGAGTCTAACCATAAAAAAATCTCCCAAATCGGAGGTCAAATGCCCACTCAAAACTCAATAGTTTAGGTAATGAAGTTTTACCCCAAATTATCCAATTTTTGATCCTAAATTCGAATTCCGATGATGTATTTAACTATATAATGATGAAATATAACAAGAAGGGACCAAAGAAACATTACCCAGTGATCTTCACTTCAAAACCCACTCAAAATCGCCTTATACTGAGCTCTCAATTGATTTTGCAAACTTATGAAATTAAACCCTCGACATTTCTTTTTATGCCCAGGGATTTCCGCTTCTGCGGACAAGTGACCGCTTCTGCGGTCCCGCTTTTGCGGAACACTGGCCGCTTCTGCGGCTTCCTTTAAAATCCCAGCTTCCGCTTCTGCGGTTCCCATCTCGCTGAAGCGGATCCGCTTCTGCGGAATTCCTATCGCTCCTGCGGTTTCCTGGAAGGTGACCAAAAATCGCTTCTGCGAAGCCAAGGCCGCTTTTGCGGCTCCGCTTCTGCGGTTCCCAAGCCGCAGAAGCGAAAAGATACTAGAAGCAGCAGAACTGCTACCTCTTAACTTCCAAACTTCTTCCGTTAACCACCCGAAATCATCCCGAGGCCCCCGGGACCTCAACCAAAAGCACCAATACCACCTAATACCTTATTCAAACTTGTACCAATCTTAAAAACACCTAAAACAACACCGGAAACCCGATTAAATCAAGGATTCAAGCCTAGGAACTTCAATTTCCAACAAAACACGCTTTTGATCAAAAACCTACCCGAACCTCGTCCGAATGACCTGAAATTTTGCACACACATCCCAAATGACATGACGGAACTGCTGTAATTTCCGGTATTCCAATTCGACCCTCGGATCAAAAACTCACTATTGGACCGGAAACTTCAAAAATTCAAACTTCGGCATTTCAAGCCTAAATAAGCTACGGACTTCCAAAATACATTCCGAACACGCTCCCAACCCCGAAATCACCTAACGAAGCTAACGGAACTATCGGATTTCCATTCCGAGGTTGTCTTCACATCGTTCCGACTACGGACCATTTTTCAACACTTAAGCTCTCATTTAGGGACTAAGTGTCCCAAAACTCTCCAAAACTTAACACCGAACGTCCCGGCATACCAAAATAGCAGAAATGAACTTAGGGGAAGCAGTTAATGGGGGATCGGGGCGTAAATTACAAAAATGACCGGCCGGGTCGTTACATCCTCCTACACTTAAACATTCGTTCGTCCTCGAACGAGCATAGAGAACATACCTGAGGTAGAGAAAAGATGAGGGTACTGGCTGCGCATATCCTACTCGGTCTCCCAAGTCGCCTCCTCGGCCGGCTGACCCCGCCACTGAACCTTCACTGAAGCGATGTTCTTTGACCTCAACTTCCTGATCTGACTGTCCAAAATAGCCACTGGCTCCTCAACACAGGATAGATCCTTGTCCAGCTGGACTGAACTGAAATCCAACACATGCGACGGATCCCCGTGGTATCTCCGGAGCATCGAAACATGAAATACCGGATGAACTCCGGCCAAACTGGGAGGTAAGGCAAGCTCATAGGCAACCTCGCCAACTCGCCTCAAGATCTCAAAAGGGCCAATAAACCTCGGACTCTACTTTCCTTTCTTCCCAAACCGCATGACGCCTTTCATAGGTGAGACCCGAAGCAGAACCCGCTCACCAACCATATATGAAACATCACGAACCTTCCTGTCTGCGTAACTCTTCTGCCTGGACTGGCTGTACGGAGTCTATCCTGAATCACCTTAACCTTCTCCAATGCATACTGAACCATCTCTGTGCCCAATAGCCTGGCCTCGCCCGGCTCAAACCAACCCACCGGAGATCTGCACCTCCTACCATATAAAGCCTCATACGGCGCCATCTGAATGCTGGACTGATAGCTGTTATTGTAAGTAAACTCCTCCAGTGGCAAGAAATGATCCCAAGACCCTCCGAACTCAATCACACACGCACAGAGCATATCCTCAAGAATCTGAATAGTGCGCTCGGATTGTCCGTTAGTCTGGGGGTGAAATGCTGTGCTCAACTCCACCCGAGTGCCTAACTCCTGCTGCACGGCTCTCCAAAACCGCGATGTAAACTGAGTACCTCTGTCTGAAATGATAGAAACTGGAATACCATGCAAACGAACGATCTCCCTGATATAAATTTCCGCCAACCGCTCCGATGAATAAGTGGTACACACAGGAATGAAATGAGCGGACTTGGCAGCCGGTCCACAATAACCCAAATGGAATCAAACTTCTTCAAGGTCCGTGGAAGTCCAGATACAAAATCCATGGTGATGCGCTCCCATTTCCACTCCGGAATCTCTATCTGCTGGAGCAACCCACCCGGGCGCTGGTGCTCATACTTCACCTGCTGGCAGTTGAGGCATCTAGACACATAACCAACTATATCCTTCTTCATCCGCCTCCACCAATAGTGCTGCCTCAGGTCCTGATACATCTTCGCGGCACCCGGATGGATGGAATACCGCGAACTATGGGCCTCTGCTAGAATCATCTCTCGAAGACCATCAACATTGGGCACACAAATCCGGCCCTGCATCCTCAATACTCCATCATCTCCAATGGTCACATCCCTGGCATCTCCACGCTGAACCTTGTCCCGAAGGACAAGCAAATGAGGGTCATCATACTGCCGCTCCCTGATACGATCAACTAAGGAGGACCGGGAAACCACACAAGCTAGAACTCGACTGGGCTCCGAAAGATCCAATCTCACGAACTGGCTGGCTAAGGCCTGAACATCCATCGCCATAGGCCTCTCTGAAGCTGGTAAATATGCCAAACTCCCCAAACTCTCCGCCCGGCGACTCAAGGCATCCGCCACCACATTGGCCTTGCCCGGGTGATATAGGATAGTGATGTCATAATACTTCAGCAGCTCTAACCACCTCCTCTGACGCATATTGAGATCCTTTTGCTTGAGCAAGTGCTGCAAACTCCGATGATCAGTATAGATCTCGCAAGGCACTCCATACAAATAATGATGCCATATCTTCAAGGCATGAACAATGGCAGCTAACTCGAGGTCGTGGACAGGGTAATTCTTTTCATGTATCTTCAACTGTCTGGACGCGTAGGCAATCACCCTACCGTCCTGCATCAACACTGCTCCAAGGCCAACACTCGAGGCGTCACAATAGACAGTATAAGACCCCGAACCGGTAGGCAACATCAAAATAGGGGCTGTAGTCAAAGCTGTCTTGAGCTTCTGAAAGCTCGCCTCACACTCCTCTGTCCACTGAAATGGGGCACCCTTCTGGGTCAATCTAGTCATGGGGGCAGCAATCGATGAAAATCCCTCCACGAAACGACGGTAGTAGCCCGTCAAGCCAAGGAAATTGCGAATCTCTAAAACTGAGGACGGCCTGGGCCAACTCTGCACGGTCTCTACCTTCCTCGGATCAACCCGAATACTCTCACTAGAAATCACATGGCCTAGGAATGCCACAGAACTCGGCCAAAACTCACATTTTGAGAACTTTGCAAATAACTTCTTCTCTCTCAAGGTCTGAAGCACGGTCCTCAGGTGCTGCTCATGATCTTCCCGACTCCGGGAGTACACCAGAATATCATCAATGAAAACAATCACGAACGAGTCAAGATAAGGCCTGAACACACTGTGCATCAAGTGCATGAAAGCTGCAGGGGCATTGGTCAGCCCAAATGACATAACAAGGAACTCGTAATGACCGTATCGAGTCCTGAAGGCAGTCTTCGGGATATCTGGCTCCCGAATCTTCAACTGATGGTACCCTGAGCGCAAGTCAATCTTAGAAAACACCTGTGCGCCCTGAAGCTGATCAAACAGATCATCTATACGAGGCAAAGGATAACGGTTCTTCACTGTAACCTTGTTCAACTGGCGGTAGTCAATACACATGCGCATAGAACCATCCTTTTTCTTCACAAACAAAACAGGAGCACCCCACGGTGAAACACTGGGTCGAATAAAACCCTTACCAAGCAATTCCTGCAACTGATCCTTCAACTCCTTCAACTCAGGAGGAGCCATACGATACGGAGGAATGGAAATGGGCTGAGTGCCCGGCAACAGATCAATGCCAAAATCAATGTCTCTATCAGGCAGCATGCTCGGAAGATCAACTGGAAATACATCGGGATAATCCCGTACCACTGGAACAGAATCAACAGAAGGGGTATCAACATTAACATCTCTCACATAGGCCAAATACGCGGCACACCCCTTCTCAACCATGCGTTTGAGCTTTAAGAAAAGAGATAACTCTACTGGGAGTGTGATCTAAAGTACCACTCCACTCAACACACGGGATACCTGGCATAGCCAGTGTCACGGTCTTGGCATGACAATCAAGAATAGCAAAATGGGGCGACAACCAGTCCATGCCCAGAATAATGTCAAAATCCACCATACCGAGTAACAATAAATCTGCTCTGGTCTCAAAACCATGAATAGTAACCAAACATGACCGATAAACGCGGTCCACAATAAGAGAATCTCCCACAGGAGTAGAAACATAAACGGGGGCACTCAAAGAATCCCGAGGCACACCCAAATGCTGAGCAAAGTAAGAAGACACATAAGAGTAAGTAGAGCCCGGATCGAATAGAACCGATGCCTCTCTGTGACAAACCAATATAATACCTATAATGACGGAGTCGGAGGCAACAGCCTCAGTGCGAGCAGGAATACAATCATATCTGGCCCGTCCCCTCTCGCGAGGATGACCTCTATCTCCCCGACCTCCGCCCCTAGCCGGCTGGGCAGGTGGGGTAGCAGCTGGAGCTGTGACCATGGCCTGAGAACCCTGAGGAGCACGCTGTGGCTGAGAAGTCTGTGGGGGCGCGCTCCTCCCAAGTCTGGGGCAATCCCTCACCAAGTGACGTGTATCACCACACTCGTAACAAGCTCTGGGAGGACGCGGTGCCTGTGACTGACTAGGGCCAGGTCTGCTGGACTGACCTCTGGAAGCACCCCGCGCAGGAGGCGCGCTAGAAACTGGAGGTGCATAATAAGGCTCCTGAGGTGTAGGTGGAGCTGGAGTACTGCCGGCTGCTGGAAGAGCTGAATGTACAGGGCGACCCGAATAACCTCTGACATAACGACCTACTGATAGGGTACGGGCACCAGAGTAGTGACCCGACTCTCGAGACCTCTTAGCCTCCCTCTCTCCTCGCTCCCTGGCGAGCATACCCTCAATCCTCCTAGGAATGCTCACTACCTGCTGATAAGGAATGTCCACCTCCAACTCTCGAGCCATGCTAGATCTGATGGGTGGAATAAGACCCTCAATGAACCTGCGAACTCTCTCCCGAACTGTAGCAACCAAAGCCGGTGCATGCCTGGCCAACATGGTATAACGGATAGCATACTCTGAAACGGTCATAGCACCCTAGCGCAAATGCTCAAACTCTGCGCGCCATGCATCCCTAAGACTCTGGGAGACAAACTCTCTCATAAACATATCCGAGAACTGGGTCCAAGTCACTGTAGCAGCCTCGACTGGATTGTCTATCTCATAAGTCCGCCACCAATCATAGGCGGCTCCCCGAAGCTGAAAAGCAGTGAAAGAAACCCCGCTGGACTCCACTATGCCCATAGTGCGAAGAATACGATGACACTCCTCTAGAAATCCCAAGGCATCTTCTGATGCTAATCCACTGAACACTGGGGGATCATACTTCTTGAACCTCTCAAGTCTCCGCTGCTCGTCCTCTGAAGCAGCTGACCCATCCTCGGGCTGAACTTGCGCTGCATGCGGTGCCAGAATAATCTCGGGAGCCTGCTCAACCTGCACTCGCTGCTCAGGAGTGCGGACGGCGGGAGTCTGTGCTCCTCCCCCGGCCTGGGATGTGGCTGTAGCAATGGGAAGCAACCCTGCCTGAGCCAAGGTGGTGTACATGCTCATGAACTGAGCCAAAGTCTCCTGGAGCGCTGGAGTAGTAGTGGCAGTAGCAGGTGTGCCAGGTGCCTGGGCTCCGGCTGGATCTGCTGGTAGTACCTCGGCGACAGCTCGCGTAGGTGCTCTGGCTGCACCACGTGCGAGTCCTCGACCTCTCCCCCAGCCCCGGCCTCTGGCGGCTGCAGTAGGGGCGCGGGTGCCTGATCATCTCGAGTAGCACGTGTCCTCACCATCTGTGAGAGAATAGAAGTCAGAAGTTTAGAATTGATGTCCAAAAATATCGCAAGACGAGGAATTCAAATGAAATGAAGATTTTTCCTAAACAGTTACATAGCCCCTCGTAGATAAGTACATACGTCTCCGTACCGATCAGCGAGACTCTAATAAACCGGCCTGTGTTCCGTGACTCCTATGAACCTAGGGCTCTAATACCAACTTGTCACGACCCCAGTTCACCCTCCATGAACATGTCGTGATGGCACCTAGTTCCTAGAACTAGGTAAGCCTATCAATGCGGAAATAACAACTTAACTTGCGAAATGGTTGAATAAAGCTAAACATATTAAAATAATAACTGCATATAAGGCCGCTCGGCCTATACAACTCAAAAGAAATGCGGAAGTCTACAACTAAATCCCAAAAGCCGGAAACTCACGGGAACCACAGGCTAACAGAAACATAGTACGCTGCTCTAACTCAAGAATATCTAAACAACTGAGAGAAAAAGGAATAAACTAAATACTAAAGTTTGAACAGAATAGAGACTCCTGGTCTGCGGACGCGGCAGATATACCTCGAAGTCTCCGTGTATCTGCTCGCCTCAAGGATAGTGCGCCTGAGAGGAGGTACCTGGATCTGCACATGAAAAACATGCTCAGAAAGGGCATGAGTACACCACAGCGGTACTCAGTAAGTGCCAAGCCTAACCTCGGTCGGGTAGTAACGAGGAAGGTCAGGGCCCTACTGAGATAACATAATAAATAATGAGATAACAGAAACAGTTTAAATAAAGTCTACAGCGAGAATCTAAACTAGGTAAATAAGGAAGAACAGTAATAGAAAACAAAGGTAACAATACACGGAAAACTGCTCTCAACAAGGAATGGTAGCCGGGGGATCTCTTGGTATCCCGAGGATCTCTTGGTATCCTCATCATCAACACTGGGGATCTCTCGGTATCCCGAGGATCTCTTAGTATCCTCATCATCAACACTGGGGATCTCTCGGTATCCCGAGGATCTCTTGGTATCCTCAATAAGTAGGTCGGGGATCTCTTGGTATCCCAATATATATATATAGAAACACATGTGCTAGGGATCTCTTGGTATCCCGCACCCTCAGTCCAAAATATCTCAAGTACAGGGGGATCTCCCGGGAAGCCGTCCCGTAGTCCCAAATTAAACACACAACAACAACGATTCATAAATCTCGGAACAATGCTAAAAATCAGGACACGAAGTAGTAAATTATAGCCTAACATGCTTCACAGAGTACAAATAGCACAGTTAAAGCAAATAAGCAACTAAGCCAGCTAAACATAAGTCTCTAAGCTAGCACAGGTACAAACTTACAGTTAAAATGAACATGTAAACAAGAAATCTCAATTTAAATACTTCAAGTAGAAACGGATTTACAACAATTAGCTCAAGTACGCGCTCGTCACCTCACGTACGAGGCATTCAAATATTCAAGATCATATCCTAAGGGAAAAAGGTCCCCCACACAAAGTTAGACAAAATGCCCTTCAGGCCAACGCCTCGGAATCGAATAATTTTCACATTTTTAGAACCCTCGTACCCTGACGAGTCTAACCATATAAAAATCTCCCAAATCGGAGGTCAAATGCCCACTCAAAACTCAATAGTTTAGGTAATGAAGTTTTACCCCAAATTATCCCATTTTTGATCCTAAATTCGAATTCCGATGATATATTTAACTATATAATGATGAAATATAACAAGAAGGGACCAAAGAAACATTACCCAGTGAT
Source organism: Nicotiana attenuata (assembly GCF_001879085.1). NCBI lineage: Eukaryota > Viridiplantae > Streptophyta > Magnoliopsida > Solanales > Solanaceae > Nicotiana > Nicotiana attenuata. The sequence goes on along the minus strand of NW_017672057.1, from coordinate 73,519 downwards.
CTTCACTTCAAAACCCACTCAAAATCGCCTTAAACCGAACTCTCAATTGATTTTGCAAACTTATGAAATTAAACCCTCGACATTTCTATTTCTGCCCAGGGATTTCCGCTTCTGCGGACAAGTGACCGCTTCTGCGGTCCCGCTTTTGCGGAACACTGGCCGCTTCTGCGGCTTCCTTTAAAATCCCAGCTTCCGCTTCTGCGGTTCCCATCTCGCAGAAGCGGATCCGCTTCTGCGGAATTCCTACCGCTTCTGCGGTTTCCTGGAAGGTGACCAAAAATCGCTTCTGCGAAGCCAAGGCCGCTTTTGCGGCTCCGCTTCTGCGGTTCCCAAGCCGCAGAAGCGAAAAGATACCAGAAGCAGCAGAACTGCTACCTCTTAACTTCCAAACTTCTTCCGTTAACCACCCGAAATCACCCCGAGGCCCCCGGGACCTCAACAAAAAGTACCAATACCACCTAATACCTTATTCAAACTTGTACCAATCTTAAAAACACCTAAAACAACACCGGAAACCCGATTAAATCAAGGATTCAAGCCTAGGAACTTCAATTTACAACAAAATACGCTTTCGATCAAAAACCTACCCGAACCTCGTCTGAATGACCTGAAATTTTGCACACACATCCCAGATAACATGACGGAACTGCTGTAACTTCCGGAATTCCAATCCGACCCTCGGATCAAAAACTCACTATTGGACCGGAACTTCAAAAATTCAAACTTCGGCATTTCAAGCCTAAATAAGCTACGGACTTCCAAAATACATTCCGAACACGCTCCCGACCCCGAAATCACCTAACGAAGCTAACGGAACCATCGGATTTCCATTCCGAGGTTGTATTCACACTGTTCCGACTACGGACCATTTTTTCAACACCTAAGCTCTCATTTAGGGACTAAGTGTCCCAAAACTCTCCAAAACTTAACACCGAACGTCCCGGCATACCAAAATAGCAGAAANTCTTCTCTCTCAAGGTCTGAAGCACGGTCCTCAGGTGCTGCTCATGATCTTCCCGACTCCGGGAGTACACCAGAATATCATCAATGAAAACAATCACGAACGAGTCAAGATAAGGCCTGAACACACTGTGCATCAAGTGCATGAAAGCTGCAGGGGCATTGGTCAGCCCAAATGACATAACAAGGAACTCGTAATGACCGTATCGAGTCCTGAAGGCAGTCTTCGGGATATCTGGCTCCCGAATCTTCAACTGATGGTACCCTGAGCGCAAGTCAATCTTAGAAAACACCTGTGCGCCCTGAAGTTGATCAAACAGATCATCTATACGAGGCAAAGGATAACGGTTCTTCACTGTAACCTTGTTCAACTGGCGGTAGTCAATACACATGCGCATAGAACCATCCTTTTTCTTCACAAACAAAACAGGAGCACCCCACGGTGAAACACTGGGTCGAATAAAACCCTTACCAAGCAATTCCTGCAACTGATCCTTCAACTTCTTCAACTCAGGAGAAGCCATACGATACGGAGGAATGGAAATGGGCTGAGTGCCCGGCAACAGATCAATGCAAAAATCAATGTCTCTAGCAGGCGGCATGCCCGGAAGATCGGCTGGAAATACATCGGGATAATCCCGTACCAATGGAGCAGAATCAACAGAAGGGTATCAACACTAACATCTCTCACATAAGCTAAATACGCGTCACACCCCTTCTCCACCATGCGTTGAGCTTTAAGAAAAGAGATAACTCTACTGGGAGTGGGATCTAAAGTACCACTCCACTCAACACGCGGGATACCTGGCATAGCCAGTGTCACGGTCTTGGCGTGACAATCAAGAATAGCAAAATGGGGCGACAACCAGTCCATGCCCAGAATAATGTAAAAATCCACCATACCGAGTAACAATAAATCAGCTCTGGTCTCAAAACCACGAATAGTAACCAAACATGACCGATAAACGCGGTCCACAACAAGAGAATCTCCCACAGGAGTAGAAACATAAACGGGGGCACTCAAAGAATCCCGAGGCACACCCAAATTCGGAGCAAAGTAAGAAGACACATAAGAGTAAGTACAGCCCGGATCGAATAGAACCGATTCCTCTCTGTGACAAACCAATATAATACCTGTAATGACGGAGTCGGAGGCAACAGCCTCAGTGCGAGCAGGAATACAATAATATTTGGCCCGGCCCCTCTCGCGAGGGCGACCTCTATCTCCCCGACCTCCGCCCCTAGCCGGCTGGGTAGGTGGGGTAGCAGCTGGAGCTGTGACCATGGCCTGAGAACCCTGAGGAGCACGCTGTGGCTGAGAAGTCTGTGGGGGCGCTCTCCTCCCAAGTCTGGGGCAATCCCTCACCATGTGACGTGTATCACCACACTCGTAACAAGCTCTGGGAGGACGCGGTGCCTGTGACTGACTAGGGCCAGGTCTGTTGGACTGACCTCTGGAAGCACCCCGCGCGGGAGGCGCGCTAGAAACTGGAGGTGCATAATAAGGCTCCTGAGGTGTAGGTGGAGCTGGATTACTGCCGGCTGCTGGAAGAGCTGAATGTATAGGGCGACCCGAATAACCTCTGCCATAACGACCTGCTGATGAGGTACGGGCACCAGAGTAGTGACCCGACTCTCGAGACCTCTTAGCCTCCCTCTCTCCTCGCTCCCTGGCGAGGATACCCTCAATCCTCCTAGCAATGCTCACTACCTGCTGATAAGGAATGTCCATCTCCAACTCTCGAGCCATGCTAGATCTGATGGGTGGAACAAGACCCTCAATGAACCTGCGAACTCTCTCTCGAACTGTAGCAACCAAAGCCGGTGCATGCCTGGCCAACCTGGTATAACGGATATCATACTCTGAAACGGTCATAGCACCCTGGCGCAAATGCTCAAACTCTGCGCGCCATGCATCCCTGAGACTCTGGGGGACAAACTCTCTCATAAACATATCCGAGAACTGGGTCCAAGTCAGTGTAGCAGCCTCGACTGGACTATCTATCTCATAAGTCCGCCACCAATCATAGGCGGCTCCCCGAAGCTGAAAAGCAGTGAAAGAAACCCCGCTGGACTCCACTATGCCCATAGTGCGAAGAATACGATGACACTCCTCTAGAAATCCCAAGGCATTGTCTGATGCTAATCCACTGAACACGGGGGGATCATACTTCTTGAACCTCTCAAGTCTCCGCTGCTCGTCCTCTGAAGCAGCTGACCCATCCTCGGGCTGAACTGGCGCTGCAGGCAGTGCCGGAATAATCTCGGGAGCCTGCTCAACCTGCACTCGCTGCTCAAGAGTGCGGACGGCGGGAGTCTGTGCTCCTCCCCCGGCCTAGGATGTGGTTGCAGCAATGGGAAGCAACCCTGCCTGAGCCAAGGTGGTGTACATGCTCATGAACTGAGCCAAAGTCTCCTGGAGCGCTGGAGTAGTAGTGGCAGTAGTAGGTGTGCCAGGTGCCTGGGCTCCGGCTGGATTTGCTGGTGGTACCTCGGCGGCAGCTCGCGCAGGTGCTCTGGCTGCACCACGTGTGCGTCCTCGACCTCTCCCCCCGACCCCGGCCCCGGCCTCTGGCGGCTGCAGTAGGGGCGCGGGTGCCTGATCATCTCGAGTAGCACGTGTCCTCACCATCTGTGAGAGAATAGAAGTTAGAAGTTTAGAATTGATGTCCAAAAATATCGCACGACGAGGAATTCAAATGAAATGAAGATTTTTCCTAAACAGTTACATAGCCCCTCGTAGATAAGTACAGACGTCTCCGTACCGATCAGCGAGACTCTAATAAACCGACCTGTGTTTCGTAACTCCTATGAACCTAGAGCTCTGATACCAACTTGTCACGACCCCAGTTCACCCTCCATGAACATGTCGTGATGGCACCTAGTTCCTACAACTAGGTAAGCCTATCAATGCGGAAATAACAACTTAACTTGCGAAATGGTTGAATAAAGCTAAACATATTAAAATAATAACAGCATATAAGGCCGCTCGGCCTATAAAACTCAAATGAAATGAGGAAGTCTACAACTAAATCCCAAAACCCGGAAACTCACGGGAACCACAGGCTAACAGAAACATAGTATGCTGCTCTAACTCCAGAATATCTAAACAACTGAGAGAAAAAGGAATAAACTAAATACTAAAGTTGGAACAGAATAGAGACTCCTGGTCTGCGGACGCGGCAGATATACCTCGAAGTCTCCGTGTATCTGCTCGCCTCAAGGATAGTGTGCCTGAGAAGAGGTACCTGGATCTGCACATGAAAAACATGCGCAGAAAGGGCATGAGTACACCACAGCGGTACTCAGTAAGTGCCAAGCCTAACCTCGGTTGGGTAGTGACGAGGAAGGTCAGGGCCCTACTGAGATAACATAATAAATAATGAGATAACAGAAACAGTTTAAATAAAGTCTACAGCGAGAATCTAAACCAGGTAAATAAGGAAGAACAGTAATAGAAAACAAAGGTAACAATACACGGAAAACTGCTCTCAACAAGGAATGGTAGCCGGGGGATCTCTTGGTATCCCGAGGATCTCTTGGTATCCTCATCATCAACACTGGGGATCTCTCGGTATCCGAGGATCTCTTGGTATCCTCATCATCAACACTAGGGATCTCTCGGCATCCCAAAGATCTCTTGGTATCCTCAATAAGTAAGTCGGGGATCTCTTGGTATCCCAATATATATATATAGAAACACATGTGCTAGGGATCTCTTGGTATCCCGCACCCTCAGCCCAGAATATCTCAAGTACAGGGGGATCTCCCGGGAAGCCGTCCCGTAGTCCCAAATTAAACACACAACAACAACGATTCATAAATCTCGGAACAATGCTACAAATTAGGACACGAAGTAGTAAATTATAGCCTAACAAGCTTCACAGAGTACAAATAGCACAGTTAAAGCAAATAAGCAAGTAAGCCAGCTAAACATAAGTCTCTAAGCTAGCATAGGTACAAACTTACAGTTAAAATGAACAAGTAAACAAGAAATCTCAATTTAAATACTTCAAGTAGAAACGGATTTACAACAATTAGCTCAAGTACGTGCTCGTCACCTCATGTACGAGGCATTCAAATATTCAAGATCATATCCTAAGGGAAAAAGGTCCCCTACACAAAGTTAGACAAGCCACTTACCTTGAACCGGCTCAATATCAACTAGAAACCACGCTCTTGCCACGAGTATCCGACTCCAAATGGCCCAAATCTATTCAATTCAATTACACATTGTAAATAACATCGCAAACACCTAGTTTTGCTATTAAATTCAAAGCTACGGCATGAAATTAGGTGAAATGACCAAAATGCCCTTTAGGACAACGCCTCGGAATCGCATAATTTTCACATTTTTAGAACCCTCGTACCCTGACGAGTCTAACCATATAAAAATCTCCCAAATCGGAGGTCAAATGCCCACTCAAAACTCAATAGTTTAGGTAATGAAGTTTTACCCCAAATTATCCAATTTTTGATCCTAAATTCGAATTCCGATGATGTATTTAACTATATAATGATGAAATATAACAAGAAGGGACCAAAGAAACATTACCCAGTGATCTTCACTTCAAAACCCACTCAAAATCGCCTTAAACCGAGCTCTCAGTTGATTTTGCAAACTTATGAAATTAAACCCTCGACATTTCTATTTCTGCCCAGGGATTTCCGCTTCTGCGGACAAGTGACCGCTTCTGCGGTCCCGTTTTTGCGGAACACTGGCCGCTTCTGTGGCTTCCTTTAAAATCCCAGCTTCCGCTTATGCGGTTCCCATCTCGCAGAAGCGGATCCGCTTCTGCGGAATTCCTACCGCTTCTGCGGTTTCCTGGAAGGTGACCAAAAATTGCTTTTGCGAAGCCAAGGCCGCTTTTGCGGCTCCGCTTCTGCGGTTCCCAAGCCGCAGAAGCGAAAAGATACCAGAAGCAGCAGAACAGCTACCTCTTGACCACCAAACTTCTTCCGTTAACCACCCGAAATCATCCCGAGGCCCCCGAGACCTCAACCAAAAGCACTAATACCACCTAATACCTTATTCAAACTTGTACCAATCTTAAAAACACCTAAAACAACACCGGAAACCCGATTAAATCAAGGATTCATGCCTAGGAACTTCAATTTCCAACAAAACACACTTTCTATCAAAAACCTACCCGAAACTCGTCCGAATGACCTGAAATTTTGCACACACATCCCATACTGTAACTTCCGGAATTCCAATCCGACCCTCGGATCAAAAACTCACTATTGGACCGGAAACTTCAAAAATTCAAACTTCGGCATTTCAAGCCTAAATAAGCTACGGACTTCCAAAATACATTCTGAACACGCTGCCAACCCCGAAATCACCTAACGAAGCTAACGGAACAATCGGATTTCCATTCCGAGGTTGTCTTCACACTGTTCCGACTACGGACCATTTTTCAACACTTAAGCTCTCATTTAGGGACTAAGTGTCCCAAAACTCTCCAAAACTTAACACCGAACGTCCCGGCATACCAAAATAGCAGAAATAAACTTAGGGGAAGCAGTTAATGGGGGATCGGGGCGTAAATTCCAAAAACGACCGGCCGGGTCCTTACAAGTTCTAATTCACGAAGCTAGAAAAAAACAGATAAACGTCTTCAATAAATAATCAAGGATTTTCAAAGTTTACTCTTTATTATCTTATCAATTTATATCAAGCCACGAAGGGCAAATTTCACATTTACAGTTCTCAAGTAACAATATGACATGCGCAAATCACACCGAGGCGGCGACCCGATCCAACAGAAATAAACCGTGCACTTGCCGAGGGTCGACGGCGCGCCTATAGATGCATCTATTTAATCTGCCGAGTTTTTCGGCCCGTTCCAAAATAAACACGTAGGGACATTCAATCAAGAAGCCAACATAGGGCAATTATTCAAGGAAAAGCTAATTCTCTTTCAACAATTTACGAAAATTAGGTTTAGATCTTGTTAGAAATTCATTTACTATTTTGATGTGGTTTAAGCGGTTCAACTACCCATAAGATTATAAATATTCAAAGTATAGCATGCTTTTGGGTCCTAGACTACCCGGGCAATAGCATAATAGTAGCTACGCACGGACTCTCGTCACCTCGTGCGTACGTAGCCCCCCGCAATTAGGAGCACATAATCAATTATTTCACCTATGGGGACAATTCCCTCTTACAAGGTTAGAAAGGAGACTCACCTCGCTCCGAAGATCCACAACCGGCATTCCACGCCCTTCCGAAGACTCTAATTGATGCACCACGCTCCAAAACTAGCCAACGGTTATGCAAATCCATTAATATATGCTCAAATATTCGTTACAATCTAATTTATAGCAATTCCTAACTCCGATCGAAAAGTTGACCAAAACGCCCTCGGGCCCACGTGCCCGGAATCCAAAATTTTTTGAAGATAAAGATTACCCATGACCTTAGGAACTCAAATATATAATTTTCACTAAATTCCATACTCAATGAACTTCAAAAATTCAAACTTCTATTTCCGATGTTTAAACCTATCAAATCACGTCCGATTGACCTCAAATTTTGCGTACCGGTCATATTCGACATTACGGACCTATTCCAACTTCCGGAACCAGATTCCGACCCCGATATCAAAAAGTCAACTTCCGGTCAAACTTCTCAAAACCTTCAAATTTCTATCTTTAGCCAAATGACTCCAAAATGACCTACGGACCTCCGAATTCACTTCCGATCGCGCTCCCAACTCCAGAATCACCATACGGAGCTATTCACAGACTCGGAATCCCAAATGGACATCGATAACACTGAAATGAACTTCAAGCCAAACTTATGAAATTTCTTCTAAAATGCTAACTTCCACAGTAGGCGCCAAAACGCTACCGGGTTATCCAAAACCCGATCCGGGCATACGCCCAAGTCCGAAATCATCATACGAACCCGCTGGAACCTTCAGATCCCGATTCCGAGGTCGTTTACTCAAAATTCCAATCCTAGTTCATTCTTTCAACATTAAGCTTCCAAAATGAGAATTCTCTTTCCAAATCAACTCTGGACTTCCCGAAATTCAATTCCGACCACGCGCACAAGTCAGAATACCTGAAATGAAGCTGCTCACGGCCTCAGGCTGCTGAACGGAGTGCTAGAGCTTAAAACGACCGGTCGGGTCGTTACATTCTCTCCCACTTAAACATACGTTCGTCCTCGAACGTGCTGGGAACTACACTGAAGTAGTCTGAAATTGCCGGTTAACTTCTCATGCACCTTCCCGTGCTACCACCACTCAGTTGTGCACATTAGCTCGATCAGTTTTGAAGATATTCCCTTTTATTCAAGCAGATAGGCCTTAGAGCCTAATTCCAACATCCGGAATTCTCTGACAGGCCTGTTTCCAACATACGAACACCGTATCAATCACTACACGTTGTACCCAAACATGACTGTATAACTTTGCTGAATTCACACCGTGCATCATTTTACTCACCGGACCACAATAACATTTCTGATCAACTTAGTCGAAATTCCACGAATCTGATGCTCCCATTGCACCCCATGACACACACCGGTCTTACTCTAACTCTTACAATACCGCCACAACGGAAGAGATGTGCAGAAATTCATAGTCAACTGCCGAGTCAACCCATCATTGAGTCTATACTTCTAACAAGAACATTACCATATTCTGAACCAAATCGTGATCTTTGCTCCTTGATTTATCCCATATAGTCAGATTGCACTGATCCTGAATCCAATGATTCCATCTCACCCAGTACGAACCGCTCAGGCAATAAGCCGCCCCGGACATAACCAAAAGTTTCATATGATGCCACAACGTCCCAATAGGCTACCAATTAGAATGCGATACCAAAGGAAAACGAACTCTGGAAGGAATTACCTAACTCCCGCACTAATACGGACCTTCCTTAGAAAATAGGAAGCGAGACGCACGAAAATAGCATATAGAAAACTTTACTCAACTTCACACTGTCGCGGTGCGCAACCCGATCCAAACATAGATCTCACATAAGGAGATTGCACATCGAGCTAAATTTGCTCATTACAATAAAATATCGAATTTCGGTCACAAGCACGCTAGGTGCATAATACCATCCCCAGGAGACATATAGTGCCATAAGCAACAAAACTCAAGCACAACTGAGGTGCCATATACAATTTGAAATCTCAAAAGCCATCCTGTTCATATAACATCATCTCTACGCAGCCCCTCAACACATAAGCAGTTTCTCAAGCCGCCTCCCAACTCACACGGTGCATCATATCCCTACATGAAATATCTGACAACAAAATAACACCCTGACTACTCCTCCACAAGGAGCACATTACTGAAACGAACACAACTGGCCTGACATAGAGCCCATATTCACATTTAAACCCATCCATAGACCTCAAGTCGATCCTGATCATACCAAACTAAGCCAATAACCTTTCAAAGGTCCATACTAATTTCCCTCTTCTCATAACACACAAGGACAACCATCATAACCGGAGTACTCATCCACAGTCCACAACTCAGTAACTGAGTGCCTTCCAGGCACATATTCTCAACGTAACGATATCATCACCACCTCCATACTTGTTTTAAGTCTTTAATCAATCCAGTGACTACCTGCCACACTTATACAATCTTCTTGTGGGACACACCCCCATAACCTACCATAACAAATAACTGGGTCGTACCTCCAAACCACCGACCGCACTAACGCTGAAAAGCGATCAAGAACCATCAACCATGACACAGGCCCCTTTTTACAAAACACCAATCTCAGGTGACGCTGAAGACAATACCAACTTACCTTGAACATCGAAACTCCTTTCCTGCTCATCTGAGCTCGTGACATCCTTGTCCACATCGAGCTGCTACCTTGATCTTCACTGCACATTCCATACCACTCACTGCACTTNCCTCTGCCATAACGACCTGCTGATGAGGTACGGGCACCAGAGTAGTGACCCGACTCTCGAGACCTCTTGTCCTCCCTCTCTCCTCGCTCCCTGGCGAGCATACCCTCAATCCTCCTAGCAATGCTCACTACCTGCTGATAAGGAATGTCCATCTCCAACTCTCGATCCATGCTAGACCTGATGGGCGGAATAAGGCCCTCAATGAACCTGCGAACTCTCTCTCGAACTGTAGCAACCAAAGCTGCTGCATGCCTGGCCAGCCTGGTATAACGGATGGCATACTCTGAAACTGTCATAGCACCATGGCGCAAGTGCTCAAACTCTGCGCGCCATGAATCTCTGAGGCTTTGGGGAACAAACTCTCTCATAAACATGTCCGAGAACTGGGTCTAAGTCAGTGAAGCAGCCTCGACTGGGTTGTCTAACTCATAAGTGCGCCACCAATCATAGGTGGCTCCCCGAAGCTGAAAGGCAGTGAAAGAAACACCGCTGGACTCCACTCTGTCCATAGTGCAAAGAATACGATGACACTTCTCTAGAAATCCCAAGGCATCGTCTGATGCTAATCCACTGAACACTGGGGGATCATACTTCTTGAACCTCTCAAGTCTCCGCTGCTCGTCCTCTGAAGCAGTTGACCCATCCTCGGGCTGAACTGGCGCTGCAGGTGGTGCCGGAATAATCTTTGGGAGCCTGCTCAACCTGCACTCGCTGCTCAGAAGTGTGGACGGCGGGAGTCTGTGCTCCTCTCCGGGCCTGGGAAGTGGCTGCAGCAATGGGAAGCAACCCTGCCTAAGCCAAGGTAATGTACATGCTCATGAACTGAGCCAAAGTCTCCTGGAGCGCTGGAGTAGTAGCGGCAGTAGTAGGTGTGCTAGGTGCCTGGGCTCCGGCTGGATCTGCTGGTGGTACCTCGGCGGCAGCTCGCGCAGGTGCTCTAGCTGCACCACGTGCGCGTCCTCGACCTCTCCCCCGGCCCCGGCCTCTGGCGGCTGCAGTAGGGGGCGCGGGTGCCTGATCATCTCGAGTAGCACGTGTCCTCACCATCTGTGAGAGAATAGAAGTCAAAAGTTTAGAATTGATGTCCAAAAATATCGCACGACGAGGAATTCAAATGAAATGAAGATTCTTCCTAAACAGTTACATAGCCCCTCGTAAATAAGTACAGACGTCTCTGTACCGATCAGCGAGACTCTAATAAACCGGCCTGTGTTCCTTGACTCCTATGAACCTAGAGCTCTGATACCAACTTGTCACGACCCCAGTTCACCCTCCATGAACATGTCGTGATGGCACCTAGTTCCTACAACTAGGTAAGCCTAACAGTGCGGAATAACAAATTAACATTTGCGGAATAATTAATTAAAACTGAACATACAGAAATAAAAACTATATATAAGGCCACTCGGCCTATACAACTCAAAATATGCGGAAGTCTACAACTAAATCCCAAAACCCGGAAACTCACGGGAAACACAGGATAATAGAATGTAGTAAACTGCTCTACACCAGAATGTCTAAACAACATGAAAGGAAAGAAAAGGAACTATCTACTAAAGCCGGAATACAGTAGAGACTCCTGGTCTGCGAATGTAGCAGATATACCTCAAGTCTCAGCTAGGACTCTCCACCACGAGGATGATACATCTGGGAGGAAGTACCTGGATTTGCATATGAAAAACATGCGCAGGAAGGGTATGAGTACACCACAGCGGTACTCAGTAAGTGCCAAGCCTAACCTCGGTTGGGTAGTGACGAGGAAGGTCAGGGCCCTACTAAGATAAAATAATAAATAATGAGATAACAGAAATAGTTTAAATAAAGTCTACAGCGAGAATCTAAACTTGGTAAATAAGGAAGAACATATATAGAAAGCAAAGGTAACAATACACGGAGAACTGCCCTCAACAAGGAATAGTAGCCGGGGGATCTCTTGGTATCCCGAGGATCTCTTGGTATCCTCATCATCAACACTGGGGATCTCTCGGTATCCCGAGGATCTCTTAGTATCCTCAATAAGTAAGTCGGGGATCTATTAGTATCCCGAGGATCTCTTGGTATCCTCAATAAGTAAACCGGGGATCTCTTGGTATCCCAATATATATATAGAAACACACGTGCCAGGGATCTCTTGGTATCCCGCACCCTCAGTCCAGAATATCTCAAGTACAGAGGGATCTCCCAGGAAGCCGTCCCGTAGTCCCAAATTAAACACACAACAACAACGATTCATAAATCTCGGAACAATGCTAAAAATCAGGACACGAAGTAGTAAACTATAGCCTAACATGCTTCACAGAGTACAAATAGCATAGTTAAAGCAAATAAGCAAGTAAGCTAGCTAAACATGAGTCTCTAAACTAGCACAGGTACAAACATACAGTTAAAATGAACAAGTAAACAAGAAATCTCAATTTAAATACTTCAAGTAGAAACGGATTTACAACAATTAGCTCAAGTATGCGCTCGTCACCTCACGTACGGGGCATTCAAATATTCAAGATCATATCGTAAGGGAAAAAGGTCCCCCACACAAAGTTAGATAAGCCACTTACCTCGAACCGGCTCAATATCAACTAGAAACCACGCTCTTGCCATGAGTATCCGACTCCAAATGGCCCAAATCTATTCAATTCAATTACACATTGTAAATAACATCGCAAACACCTGGTTTTGCTATTAAATTCAAAGCTACGGCGTGAAATTAGGTGAAATAACCAAAATGTCCTTCAGGCCAACGCCTCGGTATCGAATAATTTCACATTTTTAGAACCCCCGTACCCTGACGAGTCTAACCATATAAAAATCTCCCAAATCGGAGGTCAAATGCCCACTCAAAACTCAATAGTTTAGGTAATGAAGTTTTACCCCAAATTATCATTTTTTTTAATCCTAAATTCGAATTCTGATGATGTATTTAACTATATAATAATGAAATATAACAAGAAGGGACCAAAGAAACATTACCCAGTGATCTTCACTTCAAAACCCACTCAAAATCGCCTTAAATCGAGCTCTCAATTGATTTTGCAAACTTGTGAAATTAAACCCTCGACATTTCTATTTCTGCCCAGCGATTTCCGCTTCTGCGGACAAGTGACTGCTTCTGCGGTCCCGCTTTTGCGGAACACTGGCCGCTTCTGCGGCTTCCTTTAAAATCCCAGTTTCCGCTTCTGCGGTTCCCATCTCGCAGAAGCGGATCCGCTTCTGCGGAATTCCTACCGCTTCTGCGATTTCCTGGAAGGTGACCAAAAATCGCTTCTGCGAAGCCAAGGCCGCTTTTGCGGCTCCGCTTCTGCGGTTCCCAAGTCGCAGAAGCGAAAAGATACCAGAAGCAGCAGAACTGCTACCTCTTAACTTCCAAACTTCTTCCGTTAACCACCCGAAATCATCCCGAGGCCCCCGGGACCTCAACCAAAAGCACCAATACCACCTAATACCTTATTCAAACTTGTACCAATCTTAAAAACACCTAAAACAACACCGGAAACCCGATTAAATCAAGGATTCAAGCCTAGGAACTTCAATTTCCAACAAAACACGCTTTCGATCAAAAACCTACCCGAACCTCGTCCGAATGACCTGAAATTTTGCACACACATCCCAAATGACATGACGGAACTGCTGTAACTTCCGGTATTCCAATCCGACCCTCGGATCAAAAACTCACTATTGGACCGGAAACTTCAAAAATTCAAACTTCGGCATTTCAAGCCTAAATAAGCTACAGACTTCCAAAATACATTCCGAACATGCTCCCAACCCCGAAATCACCTAACGAAGCTAACGGAACCATCGGAGCACCCCACAAACAAAATAGGAGCACCCCACGGTGAAACACTGGGTCGAATAAAACCCTTACCAAGCAATTCCTGCAATTGATCCTTCAACTCCTTCAACTCAGGAGGAGCCATAAATTGCATTTGCGATTTTTTTTCTTATTTGTTGGAGCTTTCATTAATAGATGCATGCATATGAGAAAAGTTATTGCTATTTATGGGACATTTCTGAGTAGCAGGTATAGAGGCTGCTTGTTGTCTACTTTGGCACAAGATATAGAGAATCACATTTTTCTAATTGCGTTCTGTGCAGTCGATAAAGAGTGCAGTGATTATTGGACCTACTTTACGGCACATTGTTGACGACATTGATGAATTGTGCATTATCTCTGATCGGCATTTGTCTATTGGAGTGGCTTCAAAAAAGTTTTTACTGTCGCTCATCATGGTTTTTACACGCGTCACATTGCTAAAAATATGCGCAAGAGGTTTCATTGTCAAAATTTTTATTAAGCATTTGTTTTCTGCCGCACAGTCACACAGTACTGAGGAATTCTTTGACCATTTTTAGCAATTGCATGATAAAAGCTAGGAAGTAGCTAATTGGCTCGCGAATGAAATTGGGTTCCAAAAGTGGAACAGGGCCATCTTTTCAGGAAACCGATACGTGTGTTGAAAACAAATATTGCATAATTGCTTAACACAATGGTTAAGGATCAAAAAGACTTCCCGATAATTGGCCTATTCAATCATATTATTCGAAAGTACGCAAAAAAATTCGAGGAGCGACGTAATGAAATGAAAAATGTTTTGACCCTCTTTGTTCCTTCTGCTGAAAAGAAGATTATGAATAATATGGTTGTAGGTGACGCGTTGTGGGTGCATCAATTAGAGAATAACTAGTTTAGCATTATCGGGCACGACAGAGATGCAGTAGTTGATATGTATTTGAACACATGTTCTTGTTGTCAGTTTGATTTGGAAAAAATACCTTGCCCACATGCAATGGCAGCTTTGAGATTGAGCTTTGGGGATAGATATGGTTCCTCCATTTACGATCACTCCTCTCCGTTCTATATGGTTTCAACATATTTGGCTACATATGAAGGAACCATTCACGCAATCTGACAAAAGAGAAATGGGTGGATGCCTGACGAGATTAGAGCCAAAAAAAAAATTCCACCCAGTGTTGAGCCTACAAAGGGTAGAAGGAAGTTTAAGAGATGGCCAAGCATTTTAGAACTTAGTTCTTCTGGCAGTAGGAAGAAAGGAAAAAATAAATGTTCCATTTGCAAAGAACTTGGCCACAAGAAAATGACTTGTAAAGTATTGTTGCAACATTCTTGATCTTTTAGCTACTGGCGTTGTGATAAAGATAATTAACTCTACTAATATTCTAAACATGTTGTTTGTAATCACTTGTTGTTTCTACTATCAACTGCTGCATTGTACATCATAAACTATTATTTTATGATCAACCACCAGCATTGTCTATTGTAGACCTATGATCTAGAGTCAACCCTCCCTTATTTTAAGAAGGAGTCATGTGACTAAGTTGTCTCATAGACTATTATTTTATTGTCAACTACCCATATTGTCTATTGTAGACCTATGATCTAGAATCAACCCCCTTATTTTAATAAGGAGTCATGTGACCAAGTTGTCCTATAGACTACTGTTTTAGAATCAACCACTCACATTGTCTATTATAGACCTATGATCTAGAATCAACCTCATTATTTTGAAAAGGAGTCACGTGACATACTTAGTCTAGTAGGTGTCTTGACTATCCCTCGTCACTACTCCACCGAGGTTAGTCGTGATACTTACTGGGTACTGCTGTGGTGTACTCATGCTACATTTTTTGCATATTTTTGTGCAGATCCAGGTATTTCGAAGTTGGTTGATCACTAGCTAGCTGTTTAGGTCTTGCTGTGGAGATTCAAGGTTAACCTGCAGTCGCGTTCACAGGCCTTAGAGTCACATTCTGATATTGTACTTGTAATATTTATTTCTATTCCGGAACAGTTGTACTTAGGGATTTTCTAGCAAACTCAGTAAAGCTTATAACTTGTACTACCGGTTTTGGGATTGTTGGCTTGTATAGAAAATTTATGTTTCATATTTACTAGTTTTTGGTTGAGTTTGCCATTAATTCAGTAAGTGTTAGGCTTACCTAGTACCTAAGACTAGGTGCCATCACGACGTCTTACGGAGGAAAATTGGGGTCGTGACACAACCACTTGTTTAGGAAGTTAATTTAATGTATAATGTTAATAACAACTGGAAGCCAACATGTAAAGGACTTGTCTAATTAATTTAAATACATCGAATATGCCGATTCAAAGCATCAATTCGTTTCTCAAAACTCTCAACAGTCACATCATTTACGAGAAGTCATATGGAAAGGCACCATTTAGTATCAAATTTTGCCTATATATACACTGGATCTAATGGAAATATTTATTCATCATTCTTCCAAATAGCCCAATCACTTAAAAGAGAAATGCCCTCGAGGCCAAGGCCAAGCACGGGCGCCATTTTTATTAGGGAATCAATGGATAAGATCATCCGAGAGATCCATGAAGACAAGGTGAGGCAAGAGAGGAACATTCACCGTATAGCACGCATGTTGCGGATTCTCCTTCGTAGGGTTGGTGCAAATATTGACCACTATGTTATCCCAGGAAATTCTCCTCCCCGTGATCCTTCTCCCCCTGGAGTTTAATTATTTTTCTTTAGTTAATGGAAAAAATGTATGATGTTGTGAGGGTAGATATTTAACTTAAATTTTTGTCTATTTAATTTTCTTCCTTGTTTTTTTGAATTTTGTAGCCCTGTTTTTTATTTTTATGTTTTGGTTGTTTTTTTTCCATTTGACAGAACATAAGTGCAAAAATGCCCCAAAATGAAATAAAGATATTCCAATAGAAACATACAACTCAGGGGATATAATTTCAGTCTTCCAAATATTTGAATTTCCCGCCAATGAATTGAAAATTTCACAACGGTTTTGAATAAACCTACAATATATAGTCTACCCCACTGGTAGTCTATAGATCCATTATAAATTTAAACCAATAATTTTATGGTAAAGAATTAAGAATGGTATATCATTCATAAATTTGACAGTCATAGGGGTAGTTCCTCAATTATTAGTTGTTCGTTAGTGTAAAGTACTAATTTAGTTACCTTAAATATAAAAAAATGACAATTATTTATGAATAACTTAAAGTTGCAAATATCTAATTCAACAAATTGCAAACTTTGAATTGGATAAAATGGTACTATAACGTATCAATTATATCGGTATCAACCTAAGCCTATAATTGGTGAAAACATTTTTTTATATACTCAATGAATATTATTACAATATAATGTTAAGGCAACGTATGCAATTTGAAGACTAAATACCTATTATAATCGGACATAACATTACTTAATTTCAACACATGTTGATGTTACAACCCAATATTCAATATACAACATTGATACTTAGAAGCATTACTTGTTGACAACACTTCACTAGACAATACTCTTATACTTAGAGGTCTTGCTTCTTAAGTTGTTACATGTTCTAGAATGACCAACTCCTAATGGTATGAAATACACCGTCATGCATAATAACTTTAAATGTTTCATGATGTTTAATAAGATATTTAAACGTTATAAGAAAACCAAGGTCGAACGTGGTGTGATCCTTATTTTAGTGAATTTTTTACCATTAGTTTACCCTCGACCACAATAAAAGTTGAGGATGAAACCTCAAGTTGACACTCGCCCATTAAGGAAGTTTATTGATTTATACTGAATGTCAAGGGTTAGGGTTCAGGGTTTATAGACTATTAAAATAGTTTATCAGCGACTAGTGGTTGATGGAAGACAACTCGTGATATTCAATAAAGTAAATATGACCAAGTGGCCTATCCCTAACCATACATTTTTTGACACGTTGAAATTACCCATTTGACCCATTTAAAATTACTAATTTGACCGGCCATGTGACCAAAATAAAATTGTTCACATCTAAACCATATTTTTTTTGACCCACTCAAATTAACCCATTTGACCCAAAATAAAATTGATCACAGTTCAACACCAATTTTTACTTTCGAAAAACATTACTCAAACAACTGAAGAAAAATGAGTCAAGGGTCGAGTGCATCCTTTGGCCCGAGAAAAAATTGTCACCGCGGCATGGTTGTGAGTCAATTTACAGCTACAACTCCGGTGAATGCTAGTCAGCTTTTCACAAAATATTCCAAAAATAAGGTAAGATGAATTCCACATATTCGCCTCTTTTTAATTTTAGGGATTTAATTTTACAAATAAATTATTTTCCCATTTGATTTGACAGGGTAAAAGATGTCAATTTTGGGAAAGGGACGATGATCTGTTAGATCCAAGGATTGCTGACCATATCAGTAGTTTGAAGTGTGAAAAAGACGCTCTTAAGCATGAAAAGATCGTTCTGCAGATAAAGGTGGCTGAACTTGAAAATATATTAGCAATGGATGTTCATGAGGAAGTTGATGATGATGGAGGGATTGAACTGGAGGGAGGGCATATTCCTATTAATTTTACATTTGGAGGGATGGTTAAGATGAATGAAATGAGGCTCAATAAGTAGGTAATACTCTTGTACGTCAATGTTGTTGGTTTGTTGCTGGTGCCTGAGCTGGCCCCACTGGCTCAACCGTATTTGGTACCTGCTCCTGAGCTGGAGCTACTGGTGGATCTGCAGGCGCTGCTCTAGCTGCTATACGATCTGCACCTCCACTCTGGAATCTCTATCATCTGAAGCAACCATCCGGTCTCTGATGCTCATACTTTACATGCTGACAGTTAAGACACCGAGCTACAAACCCCACTATATCCTTCTTTATTCTCCTCCACCAATAGTGCTTCCTCAAGTCCTAGTACATCTTCGCGGCACTCGAATGAATGGAATACCGCGAACTATGGGCCTCCTCAAGAATTACCTCATGTAACCCATCTACATTGGGTACACATATCCGACCCCGCATTTTCAACACCCCATCATTCCCAATAGTAACATCTCTGGCATCACCATGCTGAGTCGTGTCCTTAAGGACAAGCAAATAAGGATCATCATACTGGCGCTCTTTGATGCGATCATATAAGGAAAACCGAGAAACCACAAAAGTTAGAACCCGACTGTGCTCCGAAATATCTAATCTCACGAACTGGTTGGCCAAGGTCTAAACATCAACTGCAAGCGGTCTCTCACCAACAGGAATGAATGCAAGGCTACCCATACTCACCGTCTTTCTACTCAAGGCATTGGCTGCCATATTGGCCTTCTCGGGATGATACATAATGGTGATATCAAAATCCTTTAGCAGCTCGAACCATCTCTGTTGCCTCAAATTTATATCCTTTTGTTTGAACAAGTGCTGGAGACTCTAATGATCCATAAATACCTCACAAGACACACTGTAGAGATAATGCCTCCAAATATTCAATGCATGAACGATGGCAGCCAACTCCAAATCATGAACAAGGTAGTTCTTCTCATGGATATTCAATTGGCGAGAAGCATAAGCAATTACTCTACCCTCCTGCATCAAGACACACCCGATACCAATCCGAGAAGCATCACAATACACCGTGTAAGAGCCTGAAGCGGAAGGCAAAACTAGAATTGGAGCTGTGGTCAAGGCAGTCTTGAGCTTTTGAAAGCTCTCCTCACACTTGTCCGACCACCTGAAAGTAGCACCCTTTTGGGTCAATTTGGTCAAAGGCGATGCAATAGACGAGAAACCCTCCACAAAGCGACGATAGTAACCGGCCAAGCCGAGAAAGCTCCGAATCTCCGTAGCTGAGGACAGTCTGGGCTAACTCTGAACCGCCTCTATCTTCTTTGGATCCACTTGAATCCCCTCAGTGGACACCACGTGCCCCAAGAACGCCACTGAATTGAGCCAAAACTTACACTTGGAGAATTTTGCATAAAGCTTCTCCTCCCTTAACCACTGCAACACAATCCTCAAATGCTGGGCATGCTCCTCCTGGCTACGAGAGTAAACCAGGGTATCATCAATGAATACTATGACAAACGAGTCGAGATAAGGATCAAATACATTGTGTATTAGATGCATGAATGCTGCTGGGGCGTTGGTCAACCTAATAGACATCACAAGGAACTCATAATGACCATAACGGGTCCTGAATGCCGTCTTTGGAATATCCGAGTCCCGAAACATCAACTGGTGATACCTAGACCTCAAATCAATCTTAGAGAACACCCTCGCTCCTTCAAGCTAGTCAAATAGATCTTCAATGCGCGACAAATGATACTTGTTCTTAATTGTAACTTTGTTCAACAACCTATAGTCAATGCACATCCGCATAGTACCATCTTTTTTCTTCACAGACAGGACTGGTGCACCCCAAGGCGACACACTAGGCCTAATAAAACCTTTATCAAGAAGTTTCTGAAGCTGCTCTTTCAATTCCTTCAACACAGCTGGTGCCATACAATACAGAGGAATAGAAATGGCTGGTTGCCCGGCACCAAGTCAATACCAAAGTCAATATCCATGTCAGGCGGCATGCTCGGCAGGTCTACAGGAAACACATCGGGGAAATTTTACAGCACTGGAACAACATCAATAGTAGGGGTATCACCATCCACGTCCCTCACAAAGGTCAAATAAGACAGACACCCCTTCCCAACCATCTGTTGGGCCTTCAAATATGAAATCACTCTGCTGGGAACATAGTCTAGAGAACCTCTCCACTCGATCATTGGCGACCTCGGCATCGTCAATGTCACAGTCTTAGCGTGACAATCCAGAACAACATGACATGGAGATAACCAATCCATACCCAAGATCACGTTGAAATCAACCATACTAAGCAATAAGCGATCAACTCTAGTCTCAAATCCCCCAATAGTCACTACACACGACCATTATACGCGGTCTACAATAACAATATCGCTCGCCGGTGTAGATACATGAACAGATGAAACTAGCAAAGTATGATGATACATACGAATAAGTGGCACCAGGGTCAAATAAGACAGAAGCATCCCTGTGGCATACTGAGACAATACCTGTGATCATTGCATCTGAAGCAACCGCATCTGGCCTGGCAGGAATAGCATAGAATTGGGCCTGACCTCCAACTGATCGGCCTCCCCCTCTAGGGAAACCTCTAGTTGCCTGGGCATCACCTCGAGCTGGCTTAGTGGGCGGTGAAACTTCTGATACTGGAACCATTGGTCGAGAACTCTACTGTGGAGCCCACTCAACAATCTAGGGCAATCTCTCTTAATATGACCCAAGTCCTCGCACTCGAAACAGCCCCTCCTCTGACGGAGCTGCTGCTCCTGATAACCTGAGGAAATGCCTATAGAAACCTGAGCAAACAAGGCATGGTGAGAACTCTTCGCTGGTAGTGCACTGAAAGAATACTGGCCCGAGTGAGCACTGTAAGAACAGTGGCTAACTGATGCACTACGATGAGCTGGACGAGCCATCTGAGCGGGCCTATAAAGATGACCCCTGCTATGGTAGGACAGCCCCTAGAAGGAATACAATCGAAACCACCCAAAGCTCGAGGCCTCTTGGCCTCCCTCTCTTCACACTCCTAACTACGAACTAGCTCTATCTGCCGAACAATATCAATCACGCGTCGAAAGTAGCACCAGATACCGTCTCCCGAGTCATAAGCAATCGCAACTGATATGTGAGGCCATCAATGAACCTCATAATCCTCTCCCAATCAGTGGGAACCAACCAAACTGCGTGACGAGCCAACTTTGAAAACCTCATCTCATACTAGGTCACAAAAATGCCGACCAGCCTGTGCCCCTCATAAGCCTCCTGCTATCTAAAGGCAGCCTCAGTAAACTGAAAAGTACTGAACGAGACCCCACTGGTCTCCAGAATACCCGTCGTGCGAAGAATCCACTGGAACATATCCAATAAGCCCTGGGCATCCTCTGACTCAACCCTATTAAATGATGGACGCTGAAGCCTCCCAGATCTCTCTAGTCTTCTCTGCTCATCATCAGTCATAGCAGGACCCACCTAAGCTTGAGTCACTGCAACCGGTTGGGCTGGTAGTACCCCGGTGTTTGAAGTCCCTTCATCACCTGCTCTGGAGTACGGGCGACGGGAGTCTGGGTACCTTTCCCGGCTTGAGAAGTGTCTGCTTCGGCAGGAACAGATACCGCTTGAGCAAGTCTAGTGCACACAGTCAAAATCTGAGCCAAAGCCTCCTAAAGGCCTGGAATCACAATGGGCACACCTGGTGCCTGAGCTGGCCCCACTGGCTCAACCGTCTCTGGTACCTGCTCCGGAGCTAGAGCGATTGGTGGATCTGCAGGCGCTGCTCTAGCTGTTATACGAGCTGCACCTCTGCCCCTACCACGACCCTGATCTCTTGTGGCCCTACCCGGTGGCACTGGTGGCCATCTGTCCTGACCGGTAGCAGGTGCCTTCACCATCTATGAGAGAATAGAATAATAAAAGTTTAGTTCCCGGAATCAACAAATCCGCACGACAAAAATACAAGAATGTGAAGTTTCCGAAGGGTTCAGTAGCCTCTCGAAGATAAGTACAAACGTCTACGTACCAATCCGCAAGACTCTACTAAACCTGCTCATGACTCGTGAGACCTATGTAAACTAGGCTCTGATACCAACTTGTGACGAGCCAAAACCAGCCCATCATGAAGGCGCCTATCATATTATTAGGCAAGCCGACTACTCAGATATTTCCAACACTTAAAATCTTTGAGAGATACGAAAATAGTTTAATTTAAGGAAAAACCTTTTAAAAAGTAGAATGGAAGTCATAACTCAATACAAAATCTCTCCCAAAATTGGGGTATCACCGAGTACATGAGCATCTATACGTAGCAACAAAAACTGATACACTTTCTGGAAAGTAAAACTAAGTACATAAACTGAAAGATAGGGAAAGGAGGATCAAGGTCTGCGGGCGCCAAGCAGCTAGCTCGATGATCTTCGAACAGATAGACTCCGCAATCAACAACTGCCAAGGCCAGATATGCCTGGATCCGCACACGAGGTTCAGGGTGTAGTATGAGTAAAACCAATGCAATAAGTATCGTAAATAAACAAGGTAAGGTAAGAGAAGCTTAATTTGTTGAGGTCACTAGTTAAATTAGTACAATCTTGTCATTTTTGATTAACATAGTATATGATTTAAAGCTAGCTCATAAGGCTTCGTGGTACGAATATCTATGTGTGCATGTGCACTACTTCTCAAATACCCCGCGCAACAGTATTATGACATGTGGAGGAAAGAAACAAGTAAATCAGATAAATGATCAAGAAGTACGAGTTTCACACACTGCACGGACAACTCACATGCTAACAATAGAATCTACACGGACAACTCACGTGCGGCACGGAAAACTCACATGTCAATTATATCAATACATGGATCCACATGGACAACTCATGTGCCAATAATATCAATACATGGATTCACACGGACAGCTCACATGCTGCACGGACAACTCACATTCCACTAACATAATCCGCTCGGCATAGCCAGGCTCCAGTCCATGATATCATAAAAAGGTAAATAAAACATGTTTAAAAATATATAGTGATTGAAATAAGATTCCCCTATCCTTGGACTGGTGTAAATAGTGTGCTAGAGTGTAGGCATGTGCAAAGTGTGCTTACGTAGCACAATCCGGAAATTTCATCAATGAAAAGCTTTTATCAAGTTCGTTCAGGGATTGACCCTCTAAGTAGACTCATCATGGCATCAATTAGATCACATAAACTAGTACCACATGTTAGATATTGAAGCTCGAAGATTAACAATCATTTCTGGGCTTATAGGAGTCCGAGCACAACCCAAACATGAATATACAATCCCGGTGCCGCACATGGGATCATCACCACGCATGTGCGCACACAAAAGCACATGGCTATCACAACAGTTTAGGCATCTGGTGCCTCAACAAAGTTTATATACAATACTTACCTCAAGCAACTCGAATAATTCCTCTAGCAAGTCCTTGCCTCTCGAATCGGCCTCCGAACGTCTCGAATCTAGCCATAAACAATTTGATACAATTTACATGAGCTAAATGAGTCAGTTCCATAAGAAGAAAAAAACTAAGTTCCGAATCAAATTCAAAAACCGGCCCCTGGGCCCACGTCTCAGAATCTAATAAAAGTTACAAGATCCGGGAGCCCATTCAACCACGAGTTCAAACATACCACATTCACCAAAATCCAATACAAAATCGACTCCCAAATCCCCAATTTAAACTCTCCAAATCCCTAGCCTCAAACTCCAAAATTACACCTTAAAACCGCACAATCTAGGTGGAAAAACCGATTGGGAAATACAATCTAGGTGTGATTATACCAGCAGACCCCAGCTTCAGCAATCATCCAAACTACAAATTTGATCCGTTAACCATCCGAACTCCACCCGAAGCCCCCGGACCTTAACCAATTATACCAACAAGTCCTAAAACACGATACGAACTTAGTCGAGCCCTCAAATTACATCAAACAACATCAAAAAGTTGAATCACACCCCAATTAAAGCCTAATAAAAACTAAGGAATTCCAACTTCTACAAACGATGCCAAAACTTATCAACTCACGTCCGAATGACCTCAAATTTTGCACAAAAGTCACAAATGACACCACGGACCTATTCCAACTCCCGAAACTCCAATCCGAGCCCGGTAACCACAAAGTCCACTCTCGGTCAAACTTCTAGATTTTTACATTTCATCATTTCAAGCCTAATTTCACTCGGACTTACAAATCACAATTCAGACACGCTCCTAAGTCCAAAATCACCCAACGGAGCTAACAGAACATCAAAACTCCATTCCGGAGTCATTTATATATAAGTCAACATCCGGTCAACTATTTCAACTTAAGCTTTCAACCTTGAGACTAACTGTCTCAATTTATTTTGAAATTCCTCTGGACCCGAACCGACTACCCCAGAAATTCACATAACAACTGTAAAGCATAAAATGAGCAGTAAATAGGGGAACGGGGCTACAACTCTCAAAATGACCGGCCGGGTCATTATAGATGGACCCAGTATCTATTACGCAACCTCTAAGTTATGCCTGATGCAATATTATATTTGATCAAGTTATTAGTACTAGACACATTGTCATGCAACGAAGTAGATAGTTTATTACTAGACATATTGTCTATTACGCAACCAAGTAGCTTTCTATTATAATACAATAAGGAAGTGCAAAGGAAATAAAATTACAGCATCAATAGTTAATAAGAAGCAAGGTGGTTCTATTACATAGAGGTAGATGCAAATATCATAAATTACTACAAGTTCACCCAAAATGAATTTGTCCCATGACCAACACAACTTTAAATTTCAATTATAAAACTAAGGGTCCATACTTCCACTGAAGATATCAACTGTAAATTTTTGCCTGAACAACTCCATTCGCTTGTTATTAAGCTGATCCAGTGGCGTATCAGTTAGCAGGAAGTCAATAACCTTCACTGCATATGCTCCATTGCTTTCACTACAATAATCGAAGACACAATTAATTATTAAATAAACCAGAAGTATGAGAAAAACATAATGGATGACACATTTAATTTATCTTTGATGAATGGATAGCATATCCATAATACGCTCCCAAGACCATTTCTTCATAAGCACATCTTGGCCTAAGTTTGCAAATTGGCTAGTTTTCATCAAAATCCTAGGCATCACGAGTGCGAGGGGTTGTACAAGTTCTTCTGGTTTACCATGATCATACAAACTAACATTGCTATCGTAAATTTGAATCAAACCCTCTGGCAAGTGGAAACAACAAGCACAAAATAATTTTTATCAATTTGCCACATCCAGTACAACAACTTAGCCTTGCACCACTCCAAAGCCCCAGGTTTTGGCATACTTCCTTGAGGATATAGCATCAGGGATGTAAGACACAAGTCTTGACAAACATCAACTATCTCACAAAAGTCCAAATCCTTTCCCTCTTTACTGGCAGCTTCATTGATCTTATCCCATGTATTGCACATGTTATTGCATAATTCAACATCCATAACAACATGACTATGGGCATAAAGGCATGGACGTTTTATGTTTCGTACACGCATCGGCGTCAAAAGTTCCTCCACATGCTAAATATTATAATAAAGTGTACGTTAAATATGGAGCTACTAAAAATAGATACACGCAGTAAGTGATTAAGGGACTTAAAAAAATTAAAACAGACGGATTAGCACCGCACAACTGCTCGAAAAAACTCCAACCGTAGCTGCCAGTCAACAAGTTTTTTGGAAACTTCTCCTTCTTGTCAAACTGTTCATAGAATAGTTTCTTATCTTCCTCCAAAACTGGTTTGAGTGCGTTTACCTTTAGTTTCTTCTTCTTGCTCTGTTTCAACTTCCTCATCTTGCGTACAGAAATTGGAGCATTCCTCAATCTGCTTGCAATCTTGTAACTTTGTACCAAGGCGACTCAACTACTTTAGAAGGGCTATCATTTTGATTTGCATCTTCCTGAGGATCTTCAACACCTTATCCAATTTATCATTCACAACCTTCAAATCTTCGCGCATGTCTGTATCACTTGGCTGAGTATTGCACATCCTGCATAGTCCTCCTCTACCAATATTAGAAAAATCACCAAGTAGTGGTAGACCAAGAATACTCCCACCCAAAGGGTCATCATCAACAATGTCAGCTTCATCATTAGTCTCTAAGCTCGCTACACCAGGTGCTTTTTTAATGTTAGTCACCCATTCCAAATCAACCGCTAGCTGGTCGATTATAGGATCTGCTACCTCATCATCGTATGGTACTAAATTCTTCATGTAGTCCATATCCATCTCACATAGGGTATGAATAGGTAAGGGTGCACCTCCTGAAATATAGCATAGATAGAAGTCATTAGACAAGTAATATAAAACATTAGACACGAGGTCTATGATAATCTCGTACTTTTGTTGATTCTAATCTACTAGTGGAGTGTTATTGCACTACCTATCTTACCACACCAGGGTCATCAGCTCTCTGCTTAAAGGGATCCCAATCAGGTTTAGATGTCACTCTCTTGATGCGCCATCTCAACATCCTTGGCAGCGATATCGATATGACCTTTGATTTCTCGGCACTACGACCAAATAGCAGAATTGCTTCGTACGACCATGCCTACATTTTTTCATGAACCAAAAAATATTAATTTATGTCTGTAGTAAATAAAATAATAGCACTGAACTGCAAAGAATTTGTGAAGGTTGTTTTAATACTTACCATGAATGCCCATGGGAAGCCGTATAGGGCATAACTAGCCGATTTGGACTTTTTACCAGAGATATTGTTTCCCTTCCTCTTGCTCACATATGATTTGTATATTGGAAACATGTCCTTCTTCAAGTACTCAATTCTAATCTCAAAACACTCATTGCCCATGGATATTTCATGAAAAGTTCCAAATTGTTAGCTATGCGAATCCATTTCTTATCGACGCACGCTATATTATCCCTTGCAAGCAATACTGAATGGACAAAACACACTAATGCAATCTTAAGCCTCTCGACCTGTCAAATCTCTTGGACTTCAAATATTTCAAAAGTAGCTCTACATCTCCCTTTTCCTGCTAGACTGGCAAACTTTGTCGTAGAATGCTTGGCCATCATCCATCACTTTCTTCATAGCTTCTTTACATCGTTTGGCACCACAATTCAATCCAGTCATCATAGCAAATTCCTTCAATACAAAGTGAACAAGCTTGTCTCCAACTAAAAACCAAAACTCGCGCTTCTTCGCGCAATAAATTCGGCGAATCAGCGGGGAATGGAAAATCTGTCAATTAAACTGTGTCCAGTGCTCTGAAAGTTTTGCAAACTGACCAAAACAACCACTATTAAACTTTTCTATTAATTTGATTGTTCTAAGTTTATCCTTGAACTCGTGGAATACATTGATCCTAGACCTCATACTTATCCTGGCCAGGAAACGTCTATGATTTCTTAGAAAAGTCCTGAATCTGTATTTGGATGCGTCGATCGCCCTTACAAACACAAGAATTGACAGAGCATCCTAGTCACCTTCAAATGCTGCATTTGTTTCACTTTCCAGTCTATCTTCACTATCTTCAAGTTGTTCATAATCTTTTTTATCATCATCATCTTCTTCTTCATCATCATCTTCTTCTTCTGCTACTACTTCTTCTTCTTCTGCTACATGTTCTTCTTTTGCTGCATCTTCTTCTTTTTCTTCTTCAGTATCTTTATCAACCTCCTAAGTAGCAACATCACCATTTTTATCATCCATAACACCTAAATCTTCATCATCACTATCATTTTCTTCTTCAACAACTATTTTTCAGAAATATGTTCTTCCATTTGAGTTTATGCTGCATTTATGTCCAAGTGTTCTTCCTCCTCCTCCTCAACACCCTATAATGCTAACCTACTTAAAATAGATTTTTTACTAACAAGTGTGTCCTCGTTAACTAATCTAGACTTTGATCTTGTTCTTTTCTTATTGATAGACTTTGATGACTCTTTGTTCTTTTTTCTCCTATCACACTTAGAAATCTCAGCATTTCCTTTACTAGGGGAAGTGTAATGACCTGACCGGTCATTTTGAGCACTAGCATGTCGTTTGGCGGTCTAAGGTCTCGGTAGCTTTACTTCATGTTTTATGAGTTGTACGAGTGGTCGGAATTGAATTTCGGAAAGTTTGAAGTTGATTCGGATGGAAAATTCTAAATTCGGAAGCTATAAGTTGGAAGAGTTGACTAAGGTTATACATTTGAGTAAACAACTTAGGAATCGGGATTTGAAGGTTTCAATAGGTTTGTATGATGATTTCGTACTTGGCCGTATGTTTGGGTTGAGTATCGGCTGGCCCGGGAGCATTTTGGTGCCTATTTTGGAAAGCTGGCATTTTGAAGGTTTTAGAATTCTCTAAGTTTGGTTTTAAGTGGACTTTGATGTGATCAATATCGTTTGGGGTTCCGAGCCTTGGAATAGGTTCGTATCGAGATTTGTGACTTGCATGCAAAATTTAGCGTCATTCCGGGATGTTTAAGTATAATTCGGTATCGTTCAGCCAAGTTTAAGAGTTTAAAAGTTTAAAGGAAGGTTTCGATCGTCGATTCATAGTTTGATGATGTTTGATGTGATATGAGGCCTCGATCAGGTCCATGTTATATAATGGAACTGGTTGGTGTGATTGGACGGGGTCCTGGAGGGCCCGAATGTATTTCGGCGTGGCTTCGGACCAAGTTGGGATGATTTGCTGTTGCTGGTTGATGGTGTCTAGTTTTTTCTTCGCGAACACGAAGGAATTCGCGCATTCGCGAAGAAGGATTTTGAGGCTTCTGAATTTTTGCTCATCGCGAACGCGACACATTGTCGCGAATGCGGAGGGGAAGCTAAGGCAACCTTCGCGAACACGACATAGAGGTCGCAAATGCGTAGAAGAAAAGGGGAGCTGGGCCGGGAACAGTTCTTCACGAACACGACTCTAGGCCCACGAACGATAAGGGCAGGGGGTCTGAGGGCTTCGGGAATGCGGCGAGGAGGTCATGAACGCATAGAGGAAAATTATGGAGGCTGTTATTTTAGCCTTCAAGATCGCGAAGGATCTTCCGGGATTGCGATGAAGGACTGGCCTGGGCAAATGGTTTTAAGTCGGGGTTTTTTCCCTCTTCACTCACTTTTCACTTTGTTGGGCGACTTTTGGGGTTCTTGAAGTGGAGATTTTAATCAACCATTGTGAGGTAAGCCATTCCCACCTGTTGTGAGTTAAATACATGAGTTATATACAGATTTATACATAAAAATTTGTACAAATTGTGAAATTTTGAAATAAACCTAGAATTTGGAAATTTTGGATTTTGACCACGAAATTGGATATGGAATTGGGAATAAATCATATATTTGAGTTCGTAATGTTATGAGTAAAGTGTATCTTCTGAAATTTTCGGAATCCGATCACATGAGCCCGAGGGTTGACTTTATTGAATTTTGCGAGCGGAGTTGGGAAATGTTGTAAATTAATTACTTATGATGTTGGGATATATTTTTATTGGTTTCCATGATTCCTTGACTAATTCGTATCAATGGGTATTCGGTTTGAGGTATTAGAGAGTCTTTAGAGCCGGTTATGGAACTTCAGAGCGAGGTAAGTCTCCTGCCTAACCTTGTGAGGGGGAAACTATTCCCTAGGTGATGTGATTGTTATGTGCTACTAGTTGTGGGTATTACATACGCACGAGGGAACGAGATTCCATACGTAGCTAAAGCATGTTTATGTCGGGGTAGACTTAGGACTTTACCATGCAATATTTGAATGATCTGAACTTATTCTGCTGGCTTAATCGACCGAATTTATTAATTGATATATATATATTAGGCCGAGCCTTATCACCTTGAGTTGTTGGCAAGTTATTTGTAAAACGGTAAGGATTACATTTACTTTATACTCATGTACTGTATTGTAAGCACGTGTCTCGTAATGCGATAAGTTCCTTCCTTTCTTGTAGAGCGGGCCGAATGCCTCGACAGTATATAGATGCATCTATGGTTCGTGTTGCTCGATCCTCGTCAGTGTACACATTATTCTGGATCGGGCTGGACGACCTCGGCATAATCATGCGTTATATCGCTAGCAGTCAGAGGGTTCATGAGATTATCCTTCCCCTGATGCCCGACACCTCATATGGTATTTCCTTACTCGTTATATATTGGCACTTGATATTTCTGAGCTGTTGAGATAGAGTTGGATATTGAGAATTGATATCGTTAAAAGAAATTTTGGAGATTGTGTTAGCTTCATATTTAGCTCACTTCTACTGTTGTGCTTCTTATCTGTTCATGATTTACCATATTGATTTATTGGACCACTAGTAAGTGTCAATGTCGACCCCTCGTTACTACTTTTCAATGGTTAGGCTAAATATTTATTGGGTACGCGTTAATTTACGTACTCATGCTGCACTTCTGCACTAAATGTGCAGGATCTGACAGGTTCATTTGGGGATCATCTTGGCGCGTAGGTGCAGCTGTTGAGGAGACTTTATGTGAGTTGCATTCCAGGTTACGCATCACAGCCCACAGAGGCCCCATCGTACTATTCACTTTATCATGTCTTTTATATATTTATATATATATATATATATATATATATATATATATTAGGCCGAGCCTTGTCACCTTGAGTTGTTGGAAAGTTATTTGTGAAACGGTAAGGGTTACATTTACTTTTTACTCATATACTGTATTGTAAGCACGTGTCTCGTAATGCGATAAGTTCCTCCCTTTCTTGTAGAGCGGGCTGAACGCCTCGACGGTATAATAGATGCATCTATGGTTCATGTTGCTTGACCCTCGACAGTGTACACATTATTCTGGATCGGGCCATACGACCTCGGTATAATCATGCGTTATATCGCTAGCAGTTAGAGGGTTCATGAGATTATCCTTCCCCTGATGCCCGATACCTCATATGGTATTTCCTTACCCGTTATATATTGGCACTTGATATTTTTGAGCTATTGAGATAGAGTATGAGATTGAGAAATTGATATCGTTAAAAGAAATTTTTGAAGATTGTGTTAGCTTCATAGTTACCTCACTTATACTGTTGTGCTTCTTATTTGTTTATGATTTACCATATTGATTTATTGGACCACTAGTAAGTGTCGATATCGACCCCTCGTCACTACTTCTCTGGGGTTCGGCTAGACACTTACTGGGTACGCGTTGATTTACGTACTCATGCTGCACTTCTGCACTAAATGTGCAGGATCTAACAGGTTCATTAGGGGATCATCTTGGCATGTAGGTGCAACTGTTGAGGAGACTTTATGTGAGCTGCATTCCAGGTTATGCATCGCAGCCCACAAAGTCCCCATCGTACTATTCACTTTATCATGTCTTATTTACCTTTCAGGCAAACATTTTATTATTATTGTACTCCTTAGTTAATGCTCATGCACTTGTGACACCAGATTTTGGGATGTACTAGTTGATGCTTACGGTTCTTTATATTATCATCGCCTTTTGATTTCTCATATAAACTACTAATTTTGTACGTTCCTGTGGATTTAAAAGCGTAAATTTCCTTCCTTATTAAAATTTATGATTTCATTAGTAATAGAATGAATAAAAATGTGATAATTCACCTTTGGCTTGCCTGACGGCAACGTTAGACGCCATCACGACCTATAGTGGATTTTGGATCGTGACTGCTTGGTATCAGAGCGTTAGGTTCACTTAGGTCTTACGAATCATGAGAAAGTCTAGTAGAGTCTGACAGATCGGTACATAGACGTCTGTACTTATCTTCGAGAGGCTACAAGATTGTTAGGAGCACTTCCCTTCTTGATTCCCCTTCGTGCGATTCGACTCCATTAATGCTTATGCCTTCATTTCCTTCCTACTCAATCTTATGCGACGTGGAGTGCATGTTATCAATTGGGAACCGAGGAGTGGTAGTGGTACTGCAGACGTGGTACAAGATGTTCCTCCTTGCGTATTCGGGCAGGCTATTGTCGTCGCCTTGCGGAAGGGTATTTTGTTATTTCAGCCCAGTATCTGTATTCCTTATGGTTTCGTGGTTATGCACAGATTATTATGATGTTCATGCATCGGTATCGCACAGTGTTGGGGTAATGGTGGGGTTCTTGTTTATGTGTCGAGGCAGTAAATGACTCAAAATGAGGATTTCTCAGTGCAAGTTTTAGAGGTTCGACATTTAATTCCAGCAAAGGAAAGGCAATCAGACTATGTATGTTCAGGCTTTGGTAACGAGACTTGATATTTTCGAGCGTGGTAGAATTCTCAATTGTGAGGTGGTGTCGTTGTCCTTGTTTGGATGTATTAAGGCTCACCGGTATTATGGTCTTCTTTGATTTGCCTTTGGGGCAGGGTGTTGTGAATTCATGGTGCCTGAGAAGCGGTTGCCAGCGATGGCGGTGTGTAGCGATTTCAGAATCGATTCGTGTTTCTAATGCTGATGGTTTGAGAAAGATGATCTTCGAGGAGGCTTAGAGTTAGTAGTAATTTATTAGTTCAGGTGCTACAGATATGGATTTTCATTTGAGACATCATTTGAGTAGTGAAGGATGAGGAATGACATGGTGGGAGGTATCTCGCGGTGGTTGAATTACTAGCAGGTCAAGTATGAAAAGCCGAGGTCGAGGAGTTGCTTAAAGGAGATGGTTTAACCGAAATGGGAGTGGCAAAGTAGCATATGGATTCTGTGGTAGGATAGCCACATGCCCTGAGAAAAGTTTAGAACGATTTGGGAATCATAGTGGGAAGTGACTAGGTCTACAAATTTTATTTGGGATGGAGGCTATCGCACTGAGGAAGATTGAATATGGCGAAGAGGAGTTTGCTTGAAATAAAGAGGGGTGTGAAAACTTGATTATCGTTTTGGTATATAACGTGACTTCGAGTTTGGAACATATTACTTTCAGTTGATATCAATAAGGGATGAATAGACTTTTATAACTGGTGGACGAGCACGACCTCAGGAGGGTTTACTGATTTTGTGATGGTTGTACCCAATGCAGCGCCGATGGAAGATGTTGGTATGGAATTCCACAGGTGGGTTATCTCCTATGAGTAGGTTAGCGGTAGCATGATTTTGATGAAGTTTCTACAAAGAGTTTTACTTACTACCCGACGAAAGATCGAATGTGCGATTGTGGTTGATAATTTGGAATGTTCATTAAAAGTTAAACAAGAGACTACAAGAAATTTGGCGGGTTCACGGTGCGAGATCATGGTAATTGAGAAGGAGGAATCTTTGTGGCTTCTACATTTTATGATGGTAGCTTAAAGCTAAGTGGGGGAGCCCACCGTCTACGATTGGGTCACGTGGTTGTCTGCTTGTGCAGTTTCTGGTTATCGGCGGATTGGTAGATCAATTGTGACTAAGAAAAGAAAACATCAGGAGTAATTCAAGAAAAGGACTTGACAAACGTATGCTATATTTCGCCTTACCGGTTCATGTACAGGTTTTGGGAAGACTCAGAGTTTACGCTTCTTGTGGATGTGATGTACAACGAAAAGAATTCATTCGGTTGCTTCTTTGGGAGTGTTCATGATCTATCGGCGCACTAGAATTGGGTTATATATTCGGACCAAGTCAGAATGGGTGACTCTCAACAGTGGTTCTAATGGGTTCAAGAATGTAAGAGTGGTGTTTAAGAATTTTTGGGTTCGTTATGTGACTGAAGATCGGGATTTCATAGCGGAGTGTGAGGAATACTTGGGGAATTTTCTATGTTATCATCGGGTCTGCGGGACAACATTAGAGAAATGGGAGAAACTATTTTGGATTTACGGAAAGTCTTGCAGAACGGGTGTACCAGTTGGAGATGTTATTGTGCGCTTGAGGAGGGAATGAGATGGCTCATGGGTACTGAGACGGCGTGGTCTCATGAATTGAGTCACTCGATTGTTAAGTTTATTTATGTTTTTGGATTGGAGCTATTATTATTTCTAAGGCAAGTGAAGAGTAAATTGGAAGAAGTGAGGTCGGTTAGTAATGGCTTAAATCAGCATGATTGTAGCAGTGATCAGTTCCTTCAGCGTGTTAAGTTATACATGTGGTTTTTAGTTGTACATACGGGCTTGAAAGCCACCTTAACTTGATTTATTTGGGAGTTCTTTGATTCAAATGGCCTTGTTGTTTAAATGGATTTCAGAAGAGTTATGGCGGTTTAGATCACGACTTGAGGTTTGTATTTTCTGCGGTTTAGAAATTTAGTTGCGTGTTGCAATGGTTCTTCTGAAATGAGTTAAGTGAAAGGTTTCTAGCCAATGAATTGTCTATTCTAATAGTAGTTTAGGGGTTATGATGAATCCTTGTACTCTCGTGTAGCAGCATGATAAGTGCAGTGAGCGCCATAGGAATTGGAAGTTGAGGATCAAGGTTGCGGTTCGGTGTCGACCATAATGTCACGAGCTCGGATGAGCCAGAAAGAATTTAGATGTTCAGAGTAAGCTGGTAGTATCCCAGTATCGCCTGATAATGGGGTTCTGTGGAAGAAGCATTGTGTAGTGATCTGCAGATTCTTGAATAGCTTTACAGAATTAGTGCAGTCGGTGGTACGGAGGTGCAGACTTTGCTACCTGGTACGGAAAGTCATGGAAGCGTACCTCTTGGGAGAATTGTATAAGCGTGGCATGTCAGTCACTTGATGGTTATAAATTGGAACTAAGTAGGGAGATTCTGGTACTAGCGCTAATGTGAGAGTTTATACCTGAAAGGCATTCTATCCCTTTGGTTGTGCACTGTGTGAGTTTGTTCCGGATTTCACGGCTGTACTTATGTGTCATGGATAGGGTTATTGTTGATCCTTGAAAGGTTATTAGCCCAGTATGGGATGATCAGGATCGGCTCGAGGTCCGTTAGTGGGTCTAATGTGAATGTGTTCTCTACATCAGGTCTAATGTGTTCATTCAGCATAGCGTTGCTTACGGAGTATTCTTCGGGTGTTGGGTGTTATTTTCGTCGTTAGCTATTCCATGTAATACTCTACTGTTCCATGTGGGTTGTGAGACAGCTTGATTATTCGAACATGTGTTTTGATCACGTGTAGCTTGTATGTTGTATGAGCAAGATGGCTCCCGAGATACAGATCGATTATTGCACCTTAGTCATGCTTGGGTTTTCGTAGCGTATTGCGCTATCCGTCTCCCTGGGTTGTATTATGAACCTGGTGTGTTTGTGATCGATATTCCGACATTTTGTAAGTATAAGCTTTTTGGCTTGATGGGTGCTTCTTTGTTAATTGTTATGTGTGGATCGGGTGGCAAGCTACCACGAATACATTATTTGGATCGGGTGGCATGCCGCCACAGATAAGTTGTGTGGATAGGGTTGCACGCCGCAACAGTGTCATATTTGGATCGGGTTGCACGCTGCAACAGTGAGATGTTGAGTATGGTTCCTTATATCCATTCTTGTGTATATTGTTTCTCATTCTCTGGGAAGGGTTCATAGCGTATGTTCAACCATTTTATTTGTTACGCTGGCTGGATAGTTCTTTTTCAGATTTCGTTCTTCCTTATTTGTTACGCTGTCATATTCAAGTTGTAGCTTATTGGCGGATTGATGGCGTCATATTCTTGGATAGTGTTTGAGGTGGCTTATTGCCTGAGCAACTTCTACTGGGTGAGATGAGGTTATTAAACCTGGGATCAGTCCGATCGGAGTATGTAAGGTATATTAAGGAGCAAATATCGTTACTAAGTTCAAAATGAGGTAATGGTTCTTGTCAGGAGGAGAGACTTCATAATTTGTTGATTCGGCAGGTGGTTATGAGCTTCTACTCATTTCTTCCGTCGTGGCAGTATTGCGAGAGTTGGAACAGGGTTTATATGTGTTATGAGGTGTATTGCAGGCACCGGATTTGTGAAATTGTAGCTATTGTGGTCGGAGGATGTTATTATGGTCAAACGACTTAGGTGGTGCAGGGTGTGATTTCAGGAGAGGAGCATAATCAAGTTTGGTAAAGCATGTGGTGATTGATGAGGTGTTCATATGTCAGAATCGGGTCTCATGGAGAACTCCGGATATTGGAATTTGGTTCTAAAACTTGTTATCTAAGGTTATAGGGATGATGTTCAGTCTATCTCGAGCTTATGTGCTCACATAGGTTGTGGTGGCATGGGTAGGTGTACGAGGTGTTAAATTGTGATTTTGGACAACTACGTAGCAGTCCTTGGCACGTTCCACGATAAACTTATGTTTGAGTGGGGGAGAATGTAAAGACCCGACTGGTCGTTTTGAGCACTAGCACGTCGTTCAGCAGTTTGAGGCCTCAGGTACCTTTACTTCATGTTTTATGACTTGTACGTGTGCCCGGAATTGAATTTCGGGAAGTTCGAAGTTGATTCGGATGGAAAATTCTAAATTCGGAAGCTTTAAGTTGGAAGAGTTGACTAAGGTTGACTTTTGAGTAAACGACCTCGGAATCAGGATTTGAAGGTTCCAATAGGTTTGTATGATGATTTCGGACTTGGGCGTATTTTCCAGTTGAGTATCGAGTAGCCCGGGAGCATTTCAGCGCCTATTATGGAAAGTTGGCATTTTGAAGGTTTTAGAATTTTCTAAGTTTGGTTTAAAGTGGACTTTGGTGTTATCGATGTCCGTTTGGGATTCTGAGCCTTGGAATAGGTTTGTATCGTGATTTGTGACTTGCACGCAAAATTTGGCGTCATTCCGGGATGTTTAAGTATAATTTGGACGCATTCAGTGAAGTTTAAGAGTTTGAAAGTTTAAAGGAAGGTTTCGATTGTCGATTCATAGTTTGGATGATATTTGATGTGATTTGAGACCTTGAGCAGGTCCGTGTTATATTATGGAACTGGTTGGTGTGATTGGACGGGGTTCCGGGGGCATCAGGTGTGTTCCGGAGTGGTTTCGGACCAAGTTGGGATGATTTGTTGTTGCTGGTTGCTGGTGTCTGGTTTTGTTCTTCGCGAACGCGAAGGAATTCACGCGTTCGTGAAGAAGGATTTTGAGGCTACTGGATTTTTGCTCATCGTGAACGCAACACAGAGGTCGTGAATGCGGAGGGGAAGCTGAGGCAACCTTCGTGAACGAGCCATGGAGGTCGCGAACGCGTAGAAGAAAAGGGGAGCTGGGCCTGGAGCAGCTAAGCCTTCGCGAACGTGGCTCTTGGACCGCGAACGCGAAGGGCAGGGGATCTGAGGGCTTCGCGAACGCGACGAGGAGTTCGTGAACGCGTAGAGGAAAATTGTGGAGGCTGTTGTTTTAGCCTTTGCGATCGCAAAGGATCTTCCGCGATCGCGATGAAGGACTGGCCTGGGCAGAATGATTATAAGTCGGGGGTTTTGCCCATTTCACTCATTTTTTACTTGGTAGGGCGACTTTTGGAGTTCTTGAAGAGGAGATTTTTGTCATCCATTTGTGAGGTAAGCCATCCGCACCAATTGTGAGTTAAATACATGAGTTATATACGGATTTATACATGAAAATTTATAGAAATTGTGAGGTTTTGAAAGAAACCTAGAATTTGGTATTTTTGGATTTTGACCATGAAATTGGACATGGAATTGGGAATAAATCATATATTTGAGTTCATAATGTCATGGGTAAAGTTTATCTTTGAAAATTTTTGAAATCCGGGCATGTCGGCCCAAGGTTTGACTTTATTGACTTTTCGAGCAAAGTTGAAAAATATTGTAAATTAATTAATTATGATGTCAGGATATATTTTTATTGGTTTCCATGATTGCTTGACTAGTTTGGATCGATGGGCATTTGGTTTGAGGTGTTAGAGAGGCTTTGGAACCAGCTATGGAACTTCGGAGCGAGGTAAGTCTCCTGTCTAACCTTGTGAGGGGAAAATTACCCCCTAGGTGATGTGATTGTTATGTGCTACTAGTTGTGGGTGCTACGTATGCACGAGGTGA
This sequence comes from Nicotiana attenuata, assembly GCF_001879085.1. Taxonomy (NCBI): domain Eukaryota; kingdom Viridiplantae; phylum Streptophyta; class Magnoliopsida; order Solanales; family Solanaceae; genus Nicotiana; species Nicotiana attenuata. The sequence continues at coordinate 35,437 of NW_017672057.1, read as the reverse complement.
TGAGAGTGCGTATGTAGCTAAAGCGTGTTTATGTTCGGGTAGATAGGACTTTATTATGCAATATATATATATATATATATATATATATATATATATATATATATATATATATATATATATAAGGCCGAGTCTTATCACCTTGAGTTGTTGGTAAGTTATTTGTGAAACGGTAAGGGTTACATTCACTTTGTACTCATGTAGTGCATTGTAAGCACGTGTCTCATAATGCGATAAGTTCCTTCCTTTCTTGTGGAGCGGGCCGAACGCCTCGGCAGTATAATAGATGCATCTATGGTTCGTGCCGCTCGACCCTCGGCGGTGTACATATTATTCTAGATTGGGCCGTACGACCTCGGCATAATCGTGCGCTATATCGCTAGCAGTCAGATGGTTCACGAGATTATCCTTCCCCTGATGCCCGACACCTTATATGGTATTTCCATACCCGTTTGATATTGGCACTTGATATTTCTGAGCTGTTAAGGTAGAGTACGAGATTGAGAAATTGGTATCGTTAAAAGAAATTTTGGAAGATTGTGTTAGCTACATATTTACCTCACTTGTACTGTTGTGCTTCTTATCTGTTTATGATTACCATATTGATTTATTGTACCACTAGTAAGTGTCGATGTCGACCCTCATCACTACTTCTCCGGGGTTAGGCTAGATACTTACTGGTTACGCGTTGATTTACGTAATCATGTTGTACTTCTGCACTAAATGTGCAGGATCTAACATGTCTATTTAGGGATCATCTTGGCGCGTATGCACAGCTTTTGAGGAGACTTTATGTGAGATGCATTTCAGGCTACGCATCTCAGCCCACAGACTCTCCATCGTACTATTCACTTTGTCCTGTCTTATTTACATTTCAGACAAATATTTTATTATTATTGCACTCCTTAGTAAATGTTCATGCACTTGTGAACCCGGTTTTGGGATGTACTAGTTGATGCTTACGGTTCTGTATATGCCTCTGCCAAGAACTGCTCGAGCCAAATACCCATATCCGTGATAATTACTATTTAATTATTCTGTTCATAGTGTTCTTCAAAAATAGATATGTTTGTGTGCGCGCACGTGACTGAGTTAATCTCAGGCGTGTTTTGTTATAGCTTTGAACAATTTCTTTGCACATTTTCTTTCTACACCATTACAAATCCCTTTGGTTTTCTATTCCAGAGGGTACTTCAATTGAATTAAGCTTCATGGGTACGAGTTGGGTATGTAATACATGGTTCTCTCCGTGCAAGTTGGTAGGTACTGGTGTCAGCCACGCGTCGCAATCCATTTTGGGGCGTGACAGTACTATCATTTCTCAATACTTATATAGTGCATATTTGTAGTACTCAACTATGTTGCGGGAGCTCTCCAAAATGCTGCTGCACCCGTGTCATATTCTCCAAAAATATACTGCTTTTGGAAGATTTGACACACCCGGCGACATTTTCAGATTTAAAACGAAAGCTTATCTTTACTAGCACCAATACATTTCTGGAACTTTGCTTTTTCCTATTCCAATTTATCTTCATCCAAATTTTCTGGACTTCTACATTGTTATTTGTAACATTGGCAAATCGAGAAGACATTAACCAAACTTTAAGAGAATTAAAAAGTATCACTTTTTATGAAAATGATCGAATGCAATAACAATGCAAATGGAAACCAATTGGCAAACTGACTTGGAAAATACCATTTAGCTCAAGGTACAATCAGAGAATCCTACACAAGATAAAAATTTAGTTCCAGCAAAAAGCTCAATAACAGAGCTTCCAAAAGTAAATTATATTGCTTCTAATCAGTTTGCTTTGTTTTTTAATCACGAGCTCACAAGAAATAGGCATCAATCTTTCCATGTTACTTGGTTGATTTCTGCACGTTTTTCCAGTTTGAATATCGTCCTTCCAGCTCAAACCAAGACTCCAAATTGACCAATTGATTAAATTCTTCGAAAGTTGCCATCTTGTCGAGGTGGCCTCTAGTTGTTCCTTGGTCCTTCAATGTCTTGAGAACATCAAGCATTGCACGGGCAGAGGCATACAGAGTCGTCAATGGATGGACAATCAAATGGAAGCCCATCGCTCTCAGCTCTTCCGGTGTATGCAATGGTGTGACACCACCCTCTAGCATGTTACATACCCTGAACCCATCGGTCTGCTTTCCTATTTCTTTGAGCTCCTCGTCATCCCTTGGTGCCTCCACGAAGCTAGCATCAGCTCCAGCCTAGTTGTACAGTCAATGCCATGAGCAAGTGACAAGAAGAGTCAGATTCTGCTGCATACTGTTATTATTCCTCATGTTCACTTTTTCGCTTATTTTTAACCTCTCCAATAGACGGCCAATTTTTAATGGACTTTCCAAACCCAAATTCTAAAATTTACTGAATAAAGAGAGGAAATTCTTACCATGGATAGACTACAGATGCATGTGAAGTTGAGAGTCTAGGAGCAAATTTCAAGAATAGTTGTAGCAAACTATAGCATGTATATATTGTAAGCAAGATATATATTAATGTTTAAGAAAGTTCTTCCACTTCATCTCATGCATACTCCAAGTACCTAAACTACTCCAAAAAATATTACGCTCACTTCCACTTCATCCAACATTGGATTATACAGAGTTTCAAGATAATTTGTTATTGAGCAACAACTGACACTAGATTATCAAGTACTCCACTAGAAAGGAATTTAGTTGAATAGCTTCACTTCTACATCTCTCAAGAGATGTTGCAGTTGCTATTTGTTTTATTATTATCTGTTAGTTTGCCATGAGATATTTACTCCGAATGGTGAAAATTGAAACTGGTTGAAGATAAACCATGCCTGATTATGAATAAATAAAAAATCATAATTGTAAATAGCTGTAATGATTTAAGCCATCTCTTGGCCTAAAGCACTATAAAAAATAATGATATTAGTTAGCTTACATACATAAGTCCTTACATAGAGCGGAAATTATATTAAGTAACATTGCATCAGCATTTAAGCAATTATCAGCTGAAATTTAGAGATTTAACATATACGTATAGTTTATGTTGAAAAAATACGGAACAAGAGTTAGCAGCAAAAAAAAGAAAAGAAAAGAAGAGGAGATATAAGCACACACATATTTTGAAGGGTGTAGAAAGAATATGATAAGACAAGCTGAATTCCAAGATATGATTTAAGCAATTAGTAATTGTAACTTATTTTTTTCATTCTAATGTTTCCTATTAGCAAAGTAACTACATGTACCGCATACCTCCATATAAAGGTTAGCACGAGAAATGGCTTCTGAGAGACCATATTTTGCTGATGTTGCACGTGCATCAGTCCTTGCCACAAGAAAAAAGTCAGAATCACCAATAGCATCTCTTGCAGATGCTATTTTTGCAGCATGTTCCTCTGCAGGAATAACCTGAAAGAGACATCAAAGAACAGAGAAAGAGTTAGCAAGCCAGGTGGCATAAAAGACTACAACAAAAAACAAGCTCAGGAAAAAGAAATCAACGGACCTAACATATTTACAATTGTGTTATAGACATAGTAAATGAAAAAAGAAAACAAAGAAAACAAAGAAAAAGAGCAATAAGGATTGTGAAATAGAGAAGGATCTAGCATACCTGTTTCCCTCGCATGTGTCCTAGATGAAGAGACATAAAAGACGGACAGTAAGTTCCACGCTATTGAACCCAATATGTAAAATGTATTTTGTCAGCCCAAGCTAAATGAATCTCAAGCAGAACTCTTACCACACTTCTTTGGCCATGCTTGATCCTGGAATAACATGAACACAAGAATTAGTGTTTTAGAATATATGCACATCCTAAAATTTGAATTTTTCCTGCCAGTGAAATATCATACCTCTAAGAAACAGCCGGCAGCACCAGCAGCAATTAAATCCTTGATAGTTCTTTGAACATTGAGAGCATTGCCACCGCCTGTATCTGCAAGGTGAATAAAAGGAAACATAAAGGGCTTGGCATTCTTAAAAACCACATGAAGATCCAATTCTGATTGAATGGATCTACTGATATTAAGAGCTATGGAAATGCACATGCGAGGCTATTGAGCTGTATTCCGTCCTGCAAAACCTTTTGCATTTTAAAATTTCAAGAAAGATTTGTACTATCTCTTTTCACCTTTTTCACTTTGATTGAACTTGATCATTGAATGAAACTGAAATCTGTTCAGAATTAGTGAATCTAAAAGACAAATAATGGAAAAATCCCAAAATAGAGTGTCCTAAACCAAACAAAGACAGTTATGGAATGATGACATCCAATGCTGAAATAGTTAAAGAATTTAAAATCAGACAACAGAGACCCATCGGGTAGAATTACTGAATAAAATAGGGACTTCGACCAAGATGAGATGTTGTGGTTGAGTTCATATCTCATGCCACTGAGTGCATGGGAGAAAGGCCAATCTTTTTAATGCATATTTTTGGTTTAAAAAAAATCTTTAATTAAATCCATTAGCGCAAGGCTTAAATGGCGTGAATTGTATCTATCTAATATGCTAATGCTTATCAAGCAAAAGCCAAATAAATGATACCCGAAACCATTCCCAACATGTGCAATTTCTCTATCAGCAACTACACATTCCACTGCCACATTAAATTACTTGTTAAAACATAACAAGCTCAAAAAAGGAAAAATTATTAAACAGTTAAAGTGGAAGTAAACAGGGTATACCAGCATCAGCAATGATTGGAATCAATGGAGCAGCTGCACAAACTGACCTAGCCGTTTCTGCCATTTCAGGCGGTCTACAATATGATAAAACATATGCTCATAATTCGTCAATTAATTCCCCAACATTTCCAAATTAAGCTTCACATTACTCCACTAAACCATATAAAGTGAATTTTACTCAGGGACAATATAAAGTGATGGCTAATACGTAAAAATGGACTGACGTGAGCAAGCCAAAATCGGGTTTCCCAAGGAGAGCAGCGGAGGTTGCATAACCGGAGATAAAACCGGCACTGAACCCGGTTTTCTCAACAATGGAAGCCGAAAGAGAGTCGTAACAGCCCGGCATTAGCACTATCCCTTGCTCTTCAATCAGACGGTGGATGCGCGTTTGTGTTCTTATCGCCATTGTCGTCGTGGCCCTCCGATGGACTGATGACTTGCAATGCCAAGTGCGTGAGCTGAACGACGTCGTAGAAAATGTGAACTGCGAATGTAATGAAATAGTGTTTGATGTCATCATCGGCGGCATTTTCTGAGCTTATCAATTATCGGGTGGTGAAAATAACAATGTGGAGTAACAGAGGTTCTGGGTTTATATGTGAAAATGGGATGTGATTAAACGCGCCAGGTTAGAGCGTGGTATTTATTTTCTGTAGAGTAGCGCAATCGTTCTTTTATCTTCAGCACTAGTGTGACTACCCGCGGATAATTTTACAGATTATTAATTTTATAAAATTATGAACTAATATATTTTATTATTTTAATAAATATTAGTTTTTATTTTCTTATTTAATATAGTATGCAGAAATATGATAAATCTATACAAAATCAAATGATACACATTATATAGTAATTATTGTCCTTTATTTATTTTTTATTAAATTAGCAAGTACTTAGTATTATCTATTTACTAATGTGAATTTTATAATCTTGTCAATTGACTTAATATTTTGATACTACTTCTCTTTTAATATAACATGGATATATATTTTCTTACTCTAGAAATATTTTTATTGTTAAAACTTATGTTATGCTGTTCAAAATTCTCCAATTGTCTAAATTTATCAATAATATTTTTCAGAGTTATTTATTTATCTTTTACTTTTTAATTAATTCAAAATATAACTATCATAAAATTATCCTTATCCCCCTCTTTTCGATATTTTTTTCTACTATAATATTTGATTAATTTTCTCAATTTGGAAGTTACTGATAATTTAAATAATGTAATATTTCTTTTACTAAATTAAAATTTTAAATTCATCAAAATTATAAAGAGATAAGCCTTTTATTATTTGTATAAAAAACCTACCAATATTTTAAGAATTATTAAATTTTTGTTATATATATATAATATGCTTATCTTATGTATAGATATAGATTTGATGGACAGATTTTTTTAATTTGTGTTTTTTATTATTAAATATTTTATTTTATTATCTTATAAATATTTAAATTCAAAAACAATAATCAATAACTAAATAACTAATTATTAACTTTTTATGCCATGTGGCTTTTTTGTAGGCTGCCGCTTGACTTAAGGAGGGAGCTTATAATACTTCCATCTTTATCTTTAAAATTAGTTAAAATAGGAGTATTATTTTTATCTTTAAACTCAATTTTTTATTAAAAAATTTATTAAGTTAAGATAGGGCAGTAGGCCGTATCTTTGGAAAAATCTTATTTAGTATCTTCCCATTTAAATTTAAAAAAAAATATCTTACCTTTCAATTTAAATTAAATGTTATTATACATATTGTCCTAAATTACCAAATGACTTTATAATAGCTTGCCACTTGGCTTAACTACAATGTACACGTTATTCCTTTAATAGATATCAGTAGGTCGTATCTTTAGAAAAATCTTATTTGCTATCTTCCCATTTAAATTAAAAAAAATCGTACCTTTCAATTTAAATTAAATGTTATTATACATATTGTCCTAAATTGCCAAATGGCTTTATAATACCTTGCCACTTTGCTTAACCAGAATGCAAACGTTATTTCTTTAATAGATATATAGATTCAAATTATTTAATTTTAATTCAAAAATTTCTTATCTTTCAATTTAATATATTTATTACATTTATTTTACAGTGTAAAACTTGATTTGAAGTGAACTACTTAAGAAGAGACGTGGATTTGGATTAAAGATTACTTGCGTTAACTATTTTTCCTCCTTCTTTCCATTAATTATTAAAGGGAAGAAAGGTAAATCAAAATTTGAATTAATTTGTTTCCATTTTGATTTCATTAATTAATCATCTCTTTGTTCTAAGTTTGCCAAGTGGCTTCTTAAAAGCTATCCACTTGGCTTAATTACAATGCAAACTTTATTCCTTTAATATATATATATATGTAATTTGCAAATTTAGACCTTATTTAAAATAGAATACATATATATTACACCAATTACTACTATAGTTCGTTCAACTAACTATAATTTTAATTTGTTATAAAAACTGTGATGAGAATGAAAAATATCGATTTTCTTTACAAAGAAACCTCGTTAGACATTAGTTTTCTTTTTCAAACTCCAGAGGTGTTTTCCAATTTTTCTTAAGGAATGGTTGTATGAGTCCAAATTTGGACGATCACAGCCATTTGACAAAGGCAATGGAAGACGAGATCTTCGTAAGCGGGACGTCCTACGAGAGATGACAGATAGCGGATAGAGGACGGGCGACTATTGCAGCAGTGTAGGCCCAATTAGGGGTATTTTGGAATATTCCCACGAATATTCACTAGGGTATGTTCTCTAGGGTGCAGAAAGGGATTAGCCCTTATATATAGGGGAGGAGATACCTAGTAACGGGGGCTCTCGAGCTTTGGAGAACTATTCAATTGAAAGCAAAACTTGTAAACTCTCTCGGATATTGAAGATTATCCTTCTCATTGTACAATTATCGCCTTTTACATAAGGTCAACAACTACTTTCCATCGTGTTCATTACTTGCGTCTTAAGTTCTAGAGCTTATTATGCTTAGCTGAGATTTACCCCTTGTTGATACCCAATTTTTTCCTGTATACTTTAATATACAAAATATCTTCAAAATAGCCTGTATATGCATATATAAGTATGCCCCAAGGTTTTATTATTTTTCCTTAATTTTCAAAGATTTTTAAATCAATTTATTGCCCTACTTTATAAAAAAAAACCCAATAATTATCCCAAAAATTGTTATTTTGGTGATTCATTTATTGAATTCTCATATTTATGCTAAAATATAGCTAACATAATTTTTGCATATTTTCATAAACTTATTTAGTATTTTTAAAGCTAAATTGCATATAATTGCAATATTAGCCTCTTTTAAGGTTGAATTGTGTTTATAATTATAAAATTGACTCCAGTATTTTTCATTTGATAAGTATGTATTATTAATCATCTTTAATGCCTTTAATTAGTTTCCAAAAATTATTTTACTCTTTTTATAAAATTAAACAAGGAAAAAGTGGCTATTTAAATACTAGCCCCTTTTATTTCAACTGTAGCCCCAAATCAACCCCCAATTAAACCCAATTCTAAAACCCAATTACCCTGACCCAAATCCTAGTCTACCCGACCCACGACCCTTTTAAAATAACCCGTCCGGATCCCCATTCAATCCAGGCCGTCGATCAAATGATCAACGGCCACCCTTTAATCTTTCCTTTTTTTAATTTCCCATTACCCCCCAAACCCTAACCATTTCTCATCGGTAGCCGCTTTGAATCCCCCCTTCTCCCAATTATCTCTCAGAAACCCTAGCCGCCTCTCTCCACTTCCACCCCAAAATCGCCTGAATCCATGGCTTCCAAACCCATTAAAGGCCTATACCTGCCTCCTATGATTCCTACATGCTCGATTATTAGGGTTTCAAGATCAGGCTTTGAAGAAGCTTGGTCCAGACCTTGGTCTATTTCGGTGCTATGCTGTCTCCGGTCATCTTCGACCTTGCTCCGGCCAGCAATGGCTATTCAAGCCTGACTCTTGGCTCCTCCTGCTCAGATCAATGACTTTCCAAGCCTTTCTCACCATCCGGGTTCTTTTGAAACCCTAACCTTCGAGGTTTTTCTGTTTCTTTTAGATCCGTTGTAGATCTGTGTTTTCTCTAAGCTCCTAAATATTTTCTCATGGTTTCTTTCAAAACTCTACTTTCAGAACCTTTGTCTTTTCTGACTTAGGGTTTTTTTTGTTACTTTATTTCGAAGCTCTTCTGATTTTTAAACATGTCCACTGTGTTTCTTACGTTGTTCTTCTACTGTGTTTCTTATGTTGTTCTTCTACTGTGTTGCTCTTCTACTGTGTTGCTCTTCTGCTGTGTTTTTCATGTTGTTCTTCTACTAGATGCTTGTTAAAAGTTTTAGTCCTCTTTGAGACTTCTGAATTTATTTGCCTGATTTACTTGCTTTCATCTCTACACTCGATTGATGTGAAAACCCTAAATTTGGGGATTCATTCGAGTTTTGAGACTATTTGCTATGTGATTCGCTTGTTCTTCATCTCTGAACTTGTTTGGTTTCAGAGCCCTAATTTGTTTGAACCTATTCGAGTTTCTGAAAGTTGTTTCATCTACTGCTCGATTGAATTTCTGAATCTTTTGTTTCTCTATATGATTCTAACTTCCTGCTAAACTCTCTTTTACTTGACCCTTTGGCATGCTATTTGATACTTTCTCTTCTCTGTTACTGAGTAACTGAAATCGACCTATGTGACTACCTGTGTTGCTACTATATGATGTTCCTCTTTGTCCTAAATTCAGCCTTGCCTGCTTTATACTTATATACTCTTTTATATGCTGAGTTTCCCTCTAAAATGACCTTCAATTTGGGACTGATTTCAGACCTCCTTGTGTAAGTCTGATTTTTTCTTTCCTTGTTTTACTGATTTCCCTGATTTTTGGGTTGATTTGAGAACTTTCCCTTAGCCTTTCAATTCTCCTATTTTTGACTTGGTTTATTTATAATTTCAAATCCCTGACTCCTTGATTTACTATGTACTGGTTGGTTTATTCTGTTTCTTACCTTATTTGGTTAACCGTGTATTTCAAAGATTCTTCATTAATTCTTCCCTTAGTTAAACCCCTATGTATTTACCCCTAATTGCCTACCTTGCACAAGGTGCTTACTTGATTTTTTTCCTTAAAAGTTTTCTGCCCATTACCGTTTAAGTTTGAACTCCTTAATTAAAGGAAGCCCCTTGTACTGATTGATTTTAATTGGTACATAGTTTCATAATTACTACTAAACTATGATTCTTGCCTTATTTGCTACCTATTTTCAAACTATAAATACCCTGCTCTTTCATTAACACAAACACACACGAACGCTCTGAGTTCTTAAAAATCACTTACACTCAGAAACTTTTCTCTCCTGCTTTACTACTTCTGCTGTGGCCTGCCTTCAAGCCCTGCTACTTGCTTTTACTGTATTTTGCTCTTTGAACTGGTATGTCCTGATTTAGATTTTCAGCAATCACAAACAATGTGTTTACTTAATACTTTTACTTGCATGTCTGCCTACTGGTTGTGTTTAGTTCAGTGTTTACTTTATAGCATGCTATAATTTCCTCCTATTATGAATCCCAACCCCCTACCCCAATGTGTTTCATGCTAATGGTTTGTTTGAGACATGACAGTATTGAGTATTATTGTCTATGGCTCAAACTTGATTCCCCTGGAATCATAACCTCTATGTCACCATCATATGTTGTGTACTCTTGTTGATTCTGTAAGCATAACATCACTCTCTATTGCTGTGCATGCCTAGAATTAGCTAATGCCTAAGCACATAGGCTCGCTGAACCCTTTGTATGACTTGTTTATGGATGTTTCCCAGCACCTCTCCCCCTCTTCTTTACTTTCTTTCTTTAAAACTCTGTTTCTGCACTTGCACTCTCTCTTAGACTTTAAGTTCTGCCCCCCTCTTGTGAGCCTTGCCTTGGGACCCATTGAGCTCCCTCTGAACTTGGACACTCGAGGGCTGGCCCTTTTACACTACACTTGTCCCTATTCTGGTGATACAATTTGGGTGTGAGCACTGCCCGGAGTCCCATTAAGGCTCTTAGGGAACTCTGACACACTCAAATTGGAGAAAGGTTTTAGATCGATGGTCTTTGAGTTGGTCTATCTCATAATTCAGGCAGGAAGTCAAGAATCAGGCCTTTTAGGGTTGTAATTATTTTCTTTGTATTTTTCTGATGTATTTGTTACTCTGGTTTGTAATAATTTGTAAAGAATACTCGGGGTTGGCTAGTAAACAGGGTTGGGGTAACTATACATGCAAAAACGGTAGAAATCATGCCTATAGGTTTATTGCAATTCTGTATATTCAAATACATATAGAAATCATGCCTATAGGTCTATTGCAATTCTGCATTTTCAAATACATATAGAAATCATGCCTATAGGTCTATTACAATTCTGCATATTCAAATACATATTGAAATCATGCCTATAGGTCTATTCTAATTCTACATACTCAATACATGTAGAAACCATGTCTATAGGATGTTCTAATATTCGGCATGCCCATAAGGTTTTAAACAAAGTTTCACCTTCAGATACTATCCATAAGTTTTAGAACAAGTTCTGCATTTAGATATCATGTTCATATGTTTTAAAACAAGTTCTGCATTTTTTAGACACCATGCCTATAGGCTTAAAACGATTTCTGCATTAGATACCATGCTTATAGGTTCAAAAATAAGCTTCTGCGCCCGGATGCTACGTTTATAAGGTTTAAAATCAGCAATGTATAGAAAGCATGCCTATAGGAGCTTCTAAATGAATCTGATTTGTTTCGCTCAATGTTAGATCTAAGAATCAGTATTAATATATACTTTTACCTACAGAACCTGTAATCAATCTGTTAATTCTGCCTCTCTTTTGACAATCTGGGTCCTTCACTTAACCAAAGTATAGCAAGCATGCCTATAGGGTTTCAAATAATTCATTCCGAGTTTTTACTGTCTCATCGCCTTCTGAATTCAGTAGATGTCATGCCTCTAGGACCCCGTCTTAACACTTAGGCAAGCCTTAGAGTAATAATTAAAAACTGAATCTGCTTCTGTTAATTATTACGACCAGCAGGCAGTCCTGATTTGGGCTTCTTATCTGAATTATGTAGTAAACCAATCTGCCCCAATCTTTTAGACTCCCTCGTATTCAATTTTAAACAGACCTAAACAGTATGTGAAAGTCTGTTCAAGGAGGTATAACTTAGCCTTATATGTTTATATGTCTCCCCAAATATGCAGAATGTGTTTTGTATGTCGCCTAGAATTTTTACCTTTGAAACCCCAGATGAGCCTAATATCCCTCCCTTTAGGATTAGTAGTCCTATGTGCCTCAGGGACTAGTAGGAACGGGACGGGTAATAGCATGCAATAAGTAATCGAGACCAATCCGCGCTTTAAATACCCTAATGGGGTGGGAAGGGTAGATATGGATATGATGACCACGCAATAATGTCACGTGTAGCCCCTCATTGAGGAGTGATTACCGGACATTGTGTGGGGTGATCCATATTTTTAATAAACCTAGGACTCCCCCTTTCTTTTATTCTTTACTCTTTTAGCATTGTAACTCTTTAAAAATCAGCTTATCTAATTGCCCTTTTCAATCTTTCCTTCAAACCATTATGTGTTAAAATACCCTCTTATTTGAGCTTTATTTGCCTATATGTTAATTGCATCTCAATTCACAATAATTGTCTGGCCGGGAACCACACTAGTGGATTCTGAGGAGTGCCTAACACCTTCCCCTTAGAATAATTTCAAGCCCTTACCCTATCTCTGGTTATTCAAATCAAACTCTTTTGGTGTCCTAATGCACCCTAATCATTAGGTGGCGACTTTTCAATTGCTAAACCTAGTTCCCAAAAGGAACGAGTTGTCCCTCCAATTGTCATAAACCCGATTTTCGCGGAGGGAAAAGGGGGCGCGACAGCATGGCGACTCTGCTGGGGAATTTTAGGCTTTTACCATTTCAGACTATTACTGTGAATTTATGCTTCTTTACGCGTAATTATTTGTTTATTTCTTTTAAAGCATTCAATTTCCTTTTCGATCGCAAAACTGCCTCGTCTTTTTGTTTCTTTCCTTTACTACTTTCCTTCATTGCTGCTTTAAATTACAAAATTATTGTATTTACTGCTTTCTTAAACGTGAAAATACATGACAACATGCTTTTAGTTATTGCATAATCATGCTCAACATCATATTCCACTCATGCCAAACAAATCCTATAGCAACGCTTATAATGAGTGGTTGCGCTCTTCCAATATTATCACCCCCTAAATCCGAAAAAGGCGTATTTGCGGTAAAACCAGTCGATCAACGGTGTAGTCGACGGTTCCCTGCCTTTCCCCCTTGAGTTGTCCGCTCAAGGGTACCCGTCTAAAACACCATAGAAACCTTACTCTGTTTAATTGTGCATGCATCATGGTCAAACCTAGCCGGTCAGTTATGTTGTCCGCATAATGACTCTTTAAGATAGCCTTGTCTAAAGTCCACTGGGTTCCCCTAAAATCCAAACGGACATCATCATGATCTGTGCATTTATTTGGAGAACTAAATGCTTTTATGCCAATTGTTGATATTAAATAGCCAAGTCCGGTGGGGGAAAGGGCCTAACCTTATTTTCTTGCAGATAATGAGGCACGAAATCCCCAGATTCGGCATGGTTACCAACATCCACCCAAAACTGCTAAACTGGTAGAAAGATCTTCATTCCAGTGACCAGACTCTCGTCCGAAAATATCTAGGAAATCTACCCTCCCTCCTGGAAATCCAAACCAACAACAAGATCATAGAAGCTGCTACTCTATTTTGGGATTGTGAAAAGTCCGTCTTCCGCTTTGGGGAAATTGAGATGACACCTTTGCTAGAAGAGATATGAGGATTAGCCGATTTGGTATGGGAGACTCTGGGTTTATTGATGCCTGAGAACCGCAAGGGCAGGGGTTTCCTCAAAATGATGGGTTTGAAGAAGAATCCAGAACTGACATGCTTGAAAGAATCCTACATCCCTTTTGATTATTTGTACGAGAGGTACGATCACAGCAAATCCTACCGTACCTATCCTAACGAGTTTGCCATCACATCATTAGGGCATATTCACCGAAGGGTCTTCGTATTCGTGTTTTGTTTCCTGGGGTTGATTGTGTTTCCAATGAATAAAGCAAGAATCCACACCAGATTGGCCATGGTAACTAAGACCTTAATGGAAGGAATTGGCGGGCAACCATTCAGCATTGTGCCCATGATCATTGCGGAAATATACCGAGCCCTAGAAAAGTGTCAACAGGGAGCCAGTCACTTCGAGGGCTGTAATTTGCTACTTCAACTTTGGCTCATGGAGCATCTACAAAAGGGTGAATACCGACAAGAGATTCAGCGAAGGTACTGGGACGATCACATCGCTTTCCACCACCCAAAGCGAATGAATTATATCCTTGATATGTTTGCTCAGCCAGAGAATGCCAAAGGATCGTTCTAACTGTTTGATAATTTGACCGAGGAGAGATCGGAAGAG